>NC_052353.1:9200376-9500376 GCF_009727055.1 Benincasa hispida | reverse complement strand
TAGATTTTCTAACTAATGTAAAGAAATGGTTGACCGCTTAATTCCAAACGAAAGATTTGGGAGAGGCGCAGTTTGTTCTAGGGATCCAGATCATCAGGAATCATAAGAACAAAAAGTTAACCTTATCTCAAACATCATATATTGAGAAGATATTTGTCAGATATTCAATGCACAATTCCAAGAAGGGTTTATTACCTTTCAAGCTTGGAATTGTATTGTTTAAGGAACAATATCCTTAGACTCCTCAAAAGGTTGAGGCAATGAGACGAATTCCCTATGCATCGATTGTTGGTAGCCTTATGTATGCAATATTATGTACCAGACCTTACATTTTCTATGCAGTAGTGATTGTAAGTAATCTAATCCAGGATTAGCATTGGACAGTGGTAAAAACAATCCTCAAGTACCTTTGGAGAATGAAAGACTATATGCTTGTGTGTGGAGATAAGGATTTGATCCTTACAGGATACACGGTCAGTGTTTACTTTAAATGGATAAGCTATAGTTGGGCAGAGCATCAAGCAAGGATGCATTGCAGACTCCACTATGGAAGCTAAATACATAACTACTTGTGAAGCTGCTAAAAAGGCTGTTTGACTTAAGAAGTTTCTTACTGATTCGAAAGTTGTTCCAAACATAGCTTTGCCCATCACACTTTATTGTGATAACAGTGGTATTGTGGCAAATTCTAAGGAACCTAGGAGTCATCGAAGAGGCAAACACATTGAGCGAAAATATCACTTGATTCGGGAGATTGTGCATTAAGGTGATATGATTTTCATGAAGATTGCTTCAGAGCACAATGTTACTAATCCATTTACAAAGGCTCTCACAACTAAAGCGTTCGAGGGTCATCTAAACTAGGTCTAAACGATATGCTGCATATTGTTTAAGTCAAGTGGGAGATATTACTAGGGTATAGTGTATACCCTAGTTTATTATATTTTGTACTTTATTTGTATTGTACATTTGGCTTCCTAAGCTTTAGGACATGTGGGAGATTGTTCGGACTAGTGTCTTAAATCTCTCTTGTCTTCTTGTAGTTTATAAACTTTGTATAAATAAATTGTTATGAATAAAATAATATTATTTTATGAGCATACATTCAATCCAATAAACAAAGATCCTAGGTTATTATATCTAATTTAAATATGCATGTAAAGACATACAGGTGGATCATATTTAAATGATAAACTAAATTGTTTGTAGTAGTAGATAAGGCTAGGTACCTTATCCTGGTGACACTACAGATACTGCCCGCTTTGTAGATGTTAAAAGTATTGTAAAGTGCTACAAATGATTTGATCCTGATCATTCATGTGGAGACATGTGAGTGGAGGTATCTTATATAAAAAGTTTATATAAGACTGATGCTTAGATTTATGAAGTGTGGAAAATATGGATGATATGTGTTGATGGATAGCGTTGTGCACTCAAGTTTCCCCAGCGGAATCCAAGTGTAAATTCCTCTGAGTTTCCTAGTAAGTCTAGGGTCGAACATAGGGACTTATGAAAATAGTTGCATTGGAGATTTTTATGAAAACTTGCGGTAACCAGTGAAATAAACAAGTGTTGAGTGGTTATTACGTTGATGAAAATAATAATAAATGCTGCAGAGTTTGAAAAAAGTTGGTAAACGGGAAATGTGATGAATATGCGGTGAACGGGTTGAGAAGCGTTTCGGCTAACACTCCCTAGGATGCGTTCATGCTTTGTGATCGTGCAACATGCATACAATGGTAAACCACCTCTCAGCGTGAATGCCACGGCTTCTAAGGCTAGAACGCATGCAATAAATATGCGATAAGTCTACAAGGTTTACACATAAACCTCTATCTCTATTTATGCGATGACAACACGACATTCACACAAATATGTGACCACATAATATCATTCCTATTCCTAGGATGCATGCGATACAAGTTGACAAATAGAGCTTATCTCTAAGTCCCTATCTCTTGTTTATGCAAGTCTAATCTTTCTCTTTCGAGACTAGATTCTAACATAGCTCTCTCGAGACATTAGGTTCTTTCTTTAGATTCTCTCTCGAGTAAAAATAAAGGGGTAATTTGCACAACTTAAAACAAGACAATCACAAGTAATGAACTTCCTAGATCATGTTAGCTTAGTTCCTCTCAACCCATTCAACTAGTTTAGCTACTCATACGTATTAAAAGAATGAGCAGATGTAGAAATCAAATTTTCGTTGAATAGATATAAAATGAAGTACAGAATAACAATGCAAGTATAGTAAAGAGCCTGGAGCAATTTCTTGCCACCAGGTGTTACACTGTTCTACTCGTGCGCTAAAGATATTTTTGCTTTCGCGAGAGTCAACCCACTCTCTGCTCTTACATCCCAAGTTTCTCTCTCGAGCTGCCTTGGATGATCTCCAACGTCACCACTCTTCTCTAGCTCCACCGTAAAACGGAAAAGAAAACTATGAACAGAGGTGTGAAGTTGTAAAGTGATGTGAAGTAATCGACTGCTTAACCCTTTCTCTGAAGAATGCACTTAGTATTTATAGGGCATCAAAGGTGAAAGGCGGCTTCTCTATCTTGGTTATACAGATGGGACAGCTTTAATTCTTGACTGATGCGCTGGATAATTGTCATCGATAAAGCTGGATGTACTTTGTGACCATTATCGGCTGTCAACTTAATTTGGATCCGATTGCTGTCAACTTTCTGTCCCATCGATCTTAATTGTTCTTCCCTACGAATGCTCCACCATGTTGTGGTGATTCTTCTTGGGTGAATGTTTGCGAGCATGATCAATGCAAAGTCTTGCGGTGAAGTTGCGCTCGAGCAATGTATTCCTATGATCGCATTCTTTGCATTGCGTTAACGCATTATTCTGCACAAAAATTAAAGATCAACTACTCTAACTGTCTCTTATACACATCTAGATGTGTATAAGAGACAGTATTTATGCATTGATCCTGGCGACTTACTTTCGTTTTGGCTTGCCCCCACGTGTGTCATGCGGACATCCAACTACGAGCAATGCACTCTTTCTCAGACTAAACTCATACCAACTTGGCAGTGGAGTTGCGGTCATTTATTTATGCATTGATCCTGGTGACTTACTTTCATTTTGGCTTGCCCCCACGTGTGTCATGCGGACATCCAACTACGGGTAAGTGCCTTTCACAACTTAACTTTTATCAATCATGGGTTTCCCATTTCGTTGACAGTGGAGTTGTTATTCTTAAAAATCATCTTTTTTTTTTTTTTTTTTTTTTTTTTTTTTGTAGCAAGGTTGGAAACAAATACCTCACCCCCAAATTTAAAATGTTGTAATGTCCTCATTGCCAAAAGATTAAAATAAGTCATGCAATGGTCAAAAAATTCGTTGTAAAGAGAGTTTAAAAAAAAGCTAGCAAACCCCTAACTTCGAGAAATATTTCATGAGGTGAGTATCCTAAAATTTACGTTGACTCTAGTATATAAGAAAGAGATAGAAGCATATTTTTCATCATTGAAATCATACTTGGCAAAGAACAACACGCGGTAATATACTAAAGTTATCTACTGGTGATATAATTGCGGTAATCAAGGAGGATGCGGTAATAAAACTTTAAAAAATAATATGCAATGTGATAGCGCAAAATTTGAAGTCAAGATAAGGAAGAGTACACCCCCAAATTTAGCATTATCGCCCGCATTGTATTGACGCATCCATCTTGTGGCGATCATTCTTCGTTGGGTTGCGATGATGGAATAAGATAAGTGTTGCTTCGCGTACATTCCCGTAATCCAGCACCTCGATCATTGTAAGGAAAACAAAGAGCGGATCAAATTATTTTAAACAAAAGAAAAGGTTTTTTTTTTCCAGAAATAGTACGGAAAATGAAAAAATAGCTAAAAAGATAGTGAAGATTCTGAGTAGTGGAGAAAACAGTTGAAGACTTGAAGTTTTCCAAAACTTGTGTCTCGGAGAAATTGCGATCATTTGACAACGCCAGGACCACCTACTTCCTTCTTTATTCAAAGTTTCTTAGTTCCATGGAGTCGACTTGGCGATGCCAGTCTTTTCTATGGTATGCCTTTACTTGCTGCCCATTGACTTTGAATATGTTGGTGCCATCATCATTTGATAATTCGACCACCCCATGCGGAAGTACTTGTCGAATTATGAATGGTTCAGACCAACGAGACTTTAGCTTTCCTGGGAAGATTCACAGACGTGAATTGAAAAGCAAGATCTTCTGCCTGACTTAGAGGTTCTTGCCGCATATGCGTTGATCATGTCAACGCTTGGTGCGCTCCTTATAAATTTTCGCATTTTTATATGCGTTGTTCCTCCATTTTTTTAGCTCGACCAATTGCATTTTTCGCGCTTCCCTGCTTTCTTTAAATCGAAATTCAGTTTCTTGACCGCTGATAATGCTTTATATTCCAGTTCTAAGGTCAAATGACACGCTTTGCCGAATACCAACGCATAGGGAGACATACCTATAGGTGTTTTAAATGCGGTTCGGTATGCCCATAATGCAGCATCAAGCTTCATTGCCCAATCCTTCAACGAAGGTTTGACTACCTTTTCGAGTATCAATTTAATTTCACGATTGGACACCTCAGCTTGGCCATTTCTTTGCGGATGGTATGCGGTGGCTACTTTGTGGAGGATATTGTACTTGCACAACAGCTCCTTTATATTGTGGTTGACAAAGTGTGATCCTTCATCACTTATGATGGCACAGGGAGTGCCAAAACGCGTGAAAATATTTTTCTTCAGGAACTAGAAGACTACTGTCGCATCATTTGCGGCACATGCAATTACCTCTACCCACTTGAAGACATAGTCAACGGCTAATAGAATAAAGTGCTTACCGTTTGAAGGAAGGAATGGTCCCATGAAATCAATTCCCCATACGTCAAATAGTTCTAGCTCCAAGATAGTATTCATTGGCATTGCGTTCTTCCATGAAATGTTGCCGGTGCGTTGACACTGATCACATTTCATTGTGTAGTCAACAGCATCCTTAAATAATGAAGGCCAGAAGAATCCACTTTGTAAAACTTTGGTTGCAGCACGTTGTCCTCCAAAGTGTCCTCCATATTGCGAATCGTGGCACTGCGATAATATACGTTGTTGAGCAGCGTCTGGGACACATAATCGAATGATTTGGTCTGCACCTCTTTTGTACAGATTCAGCTCATCCTAATACTAGTGTTTGCATTCATTCTTGAGCTTCTTCTGTTGATGGTAGGTGTAATCTTCAGGAAATTATTCACAGACCAAATAATTAACGATGTCCGCATACCAGGGAAGTTCTTCTATGTGAAATAGCTACTCATCCAGAAACATGACACTCACTTCAAATTCATTGCGGTCAACCTCGGGATTTTTCAGTCTGGACAAGTGATCCGCAACTTGATTCTCTGTTCCCTTTCGATCAATTATCTCGATATCAAATTCTTGAAGGAGAAGAACCCATCTGATCAATCTCGGCTTTGTGTCCCTCTTTGTCATTAAATACTTGATTTCTGAGTGATTAATATGAATGAGTACCTTGGTTACCAACAAGTATGCCTGGAATTTTTCCAATGCAAAAATCACAGCTATGAGCTCTTTTTCAGTGGTGGTATAATTAATTTGAGTAGGGTTCAGAGTTTTACTCGCATATGTGATGGGGTGCAAACGCTCGCATCACACATGATTTCGAACAACAGTGTCCAATTCGGCGCAATTAAGACGGGTGCGGTAATCAGTGCATCCTTTAAAATTCGAAATGCATTGAGGAAATTGTTGTCAAATTTAAACTTTCTGTCTGCCTCTAGTAATGCACTCAATGGTCTTGCTATCTTAGAAAAATCTTTAACGAATCGTCTATAGAATCCAGCATGCCCTAAGAAGCTTCACACTGCCTTCCGTTGGTTGGAGGTGGAAGCTTTTCAATTGCATCAATTTTGCTTTGTCCACCTCCAACCCTTCTCGGGAGACCTTGTGTCCCAACACTATACCTTCTGTCACCATGAAGTGACATTTTTCCCAATTGAGCACCAGGTTCGTCTCTTCACATCTTTTCAGAATTTTCTCCAGATTGACCAGGCAAACTTCATAAGTGTTCCCATAAACGAAGAAGTCATCCATAAATATTTCTACTGAGTCCTCGAGATAATCTGAAAAGATCGCCATCATGTACCTCTGGAACGTGCTTGGCACATTACAGAGGTCGAACGACATGTGGCGAAAAGCGAATGTCCCATATGGGCAGGTGAATGTGGTCTTGTCTTGGTCTTCAGGAGCTATCATGATCTGGTTGTACCCGGCGTATCCATCCAAGAAACAGTAAAAAAACATTCCCTGCTAATCTGTCCAGCATTTGATCGATGAATGGCAGAGGGAAGTGATCTTTCTTTGTGGTCGCATTCAATTTGCGGTAGTCCATAGATGCGCCATCCAGTGATGGTCCTCTGCGGTTTAATTCATTGTTCTCATTGGGAACTATCGTCATTCCGCCCTTCTTGGGCACACATTGCACAGGGCTGACCCACGTGCTATCTGCAATGGGATAGATAATGTCCGCATGCAGCCATTTGATAATCTCTTTTTTTACGATCTCTTTCATCGTAGTGTTAAGTCTGCGTTGATTTTCAATGGTTGCTTTGTGGTCGTCCTCAAGACGAATGTGGTGCATGCAGTACACGGGGCTAATTCTTCTGATATCAGTGAGCGTCCAGCCGATTGCTCGCATATGCTTTTTGAGAATGCTCATCAATGCATTCTTTTGATCTACGTTAAGCGTAGAGGAAATTATTACTGGCAGTTTCTCATTATGCCCCAAAATAGTGTACTTTAGATGTGTTAGTAGGGTTTTTAGTTCAAGGGTTGGTGGCTCCATGAGAAAAGGTTGCGTTATTTTTCTTTCTTCCTTCGACTCTTCTTCTCACGTTGCAATTAGTCCTACTTCCTTGTTTATTTTTGCTACGATCGCATTGCAGGCAGCTACGGATGCGTCGACATCCTCTTCTTCATACTCTTCATCAGACTTTTCTTCTTCAATCAAATTCAAGTCATCTTCCGAATCTGGCAGGTCTTCCTCATTAGGAAATTTCATGGCACGAATTATATTAAATTTGAGCTTCTGTCCGTTTATGCTCAAAGTGATCTCACCCTTGTGTACATCAATTTGAGCACAACCCGTTGATAGAAAAGGTCACCCCAAAATGATGGGCATGTCTTTATCAGCCTCATAATCTAGGATGATGAAGTCAGCTGGCAAAATAAATTTATCAATCGTTATCAGTATGTCCTTCACCTTAACTTCTGGATGAACCAGAGATCTGTCGGCCAGTTGGAGAGTCACGGATGTGGGCACAAGTTGCCCTATATTTAGTTATCGAAAGATTGATATCGGCATCAAATTTATGCTGGCTCTCAAGTCACACAGGGCTTGCCCAATACAGAGTCCTCTTATAAAGAAAGGAATAGTGAAGCTTCTAGGATCGCTCATATTCGGTGGGATAATAGATTTGGAACTTTGCGTTAGTGCTACCGTGGCAAATTTTCCAGCGCCTTTTTTCTTGGTTACCATGTCCTTCAGAAACTTGGCATAGGAAGGCATTTCCTCAATCGCTTCAGTGAAAGGAATATTAACATGTAATTGTTTCAACATAGACATGAAGCGTTGGTACTGTACCTCTTCGTTTTTTTTTTCTTCTTTAGCCTATGATGGAAAGGTGGTAACTGGTCTTTCACGGTTCTCATTTCATTTGACTTTGAGGTTGACACAACCTCAAGTTCTACTGCTTCATTTTCCTTTTCTTCTTCTTGCGTTGCCGCAATCTCAGGTTCATCTGCGATAGAGGTTGATCTGTTCTGCTCTTTCTTTTCTCCCTCCACAGTCTTTCCACTGTGCAATGTCACAACCTGACATTGCTTCTTACCTGAACCCCTTGGGTTGTGTGGAAGCTCGATTGATCTTGGCAGCGCCCCTTGCGGTCTACTTTTGAGCTCATTTGCAATCTGGCCCATTTGCAATTCAAGATTGCAGATGGACGTAGCCTGACTTTGAAGCACTGTCTCATTTTTCTCTGTATATTGCTTCAATAGGCTTTCTAGGGAAGAAGATTGCAGTGGCTTTTGTGAGCTACTTGCTTGGTTGCTCTGTTAACCGTTGCTGCTTGAAAGAACCCTGGTGGCCCTTCTTTTTGTGCCACAGATTGAAAATTTTGTTGTTGATTCTTCCAAGAAAAGTTTGGGTGGTTTTTCCACCCGGGGTTGTAGGTGTTGGTGAAGAGGTTGTTCTTTACAAAATATACAGACTGTGGGTTTTGTGGACAATCCTCCATCGCATGCCCATCGCCGCAAGTCGCACACCTTGCTGTGTTTTGACTTATTGTGTTGATTTGCCCACCTTGTGGTGTTGGGCTGCTGATCATCATTCCTTGAATCAAATTCATCATTGCGGTCATTTGGTTTTGCAATGAAACAATAGCACCGTTATTTGCATTCGAATATTTGAGTCTTAATCTCTGATCGCTCTCCCTCCAGTCTTCATGATTCTTGGAGATGCGGTCCAGGATATTCTTCGCCATATCATAATTCTTGTCAAGTAGACCACCAGCTGCTGCCGCATTGGCAGTGGTCTGCGAAGCAGGATTCAAACCATGGTAGAAATTTTCCATTTGAAGGCAGTCTGGCAGCCCATTAAGCGGACCAGGCATCGTTGAGCGAATCGTCCATATCTTGTTCAAAATTAGTAATAAGCATTCTTCGTCTGGCATTTTCTGTAGGTGGGAAATACTTCTTCATAAACTTCTCCACCACCTACTCCCAAGAAGTGATCTCTCTTGGTTCAAGCGAATAAGTCTATTTCCTAGCCTGATCATAGAGAGAAAATGGGAATAACGTTAGTCAAATTTCTTCAGCAGAGATGTTCGAGAACACAAAAGTATTGCAGATTTCAATAAAACTTCGGAGATAGGCATGTAGATCCTCGCCACGCCTTCCTCCGAATTGACCTGCAGCCTGGATCATCTGCAGCATCACCGGTTTCATTTAAAATCTACTTCCGTCTAAGGCAGGCCTCATGATTCTTAGAGAGAAATCATAGAGGTTTGGCGATGCATAATCCCTAATGGGCCTATTGCGATCATTTGCCAACAGAATCGGATTTTCTATGACATTGTTGTTGTTTGGTGCTTCATTCCTAGGCTGCTCTGCCATCTCTTCTTTATCAGATTGTGGTTGTTGTTGGTGGTCTCTTAGTCTCCTTTGAAATGTTCTCTCGATCTCTGGGTTGTAGTTCTCCAGAGATTGAGAGTTCTGCAAAAAACTAAAAAAAAAATTACCGTTAACAACTATTTTGTCAAAGTCCTCGGCAACGACACCAAATACTTGATGTTTAGATTAATGAGGTGTGGAAAATATGGATGATATGTGTTGATGGATAACCTTGTGCACTCAAGTTTTCCCAGCGAAATCCAAAGATATTTTCGCTTTCGCGAGAGTCAACCCGCTCTCTACTCTTACGCCCCCAAGGTTTTCTCTCGAGCCTCCTTGGACGATCTCTGGCGTCACCACTCTTCTCTAGCTCCACCATAAAACGGAAAAGAAAACTATGAATAGAGGTGTGAACTTGTAAAGTGATGTGAAGTAATTGACTGCTTAACCCTTTCTCTGAAGAATGCACTTGGTATTTATAGGGCATCAAAGGTGAAAGGCGGCTTCTCTCATCTGGTTGTACAGATGGGACAGCTTTAAGTCCTGACTGATGCGCCGAATAATTGTCATCGATAAAGCGGAATGTACTTTGTGACCGTTATCAGTTGTCAACTTAATTTGGATCCAACTACCGTCAGCTTTCTGTCCCATTGATCTTAATTGTCCTTTCGTACGGATGCGTCCACCATGTTGCGGTGATTCTTCTTGGGTGAATGTTTGCAAGCACGATCAATACAAAGTCTTGCGGTGAAGTTGCGCTCGACCTATGTATTCCTATGATCGCATTCTTTGCATTGCGCATTATTTTGCACAAAATATAAAGATCAACTGCTCGAATGCATTGGACACATGTGACCGCAATATTATAGAATTTATGCTTAATGGACGCAATTTAGGGGTGCTAGCAACCGATGATGGCCTGACTCTACCGTCTTGAAAATTGTAAAGCTTGAAATTTGGGTCAGTGACATCAAAATTAGTAGTCGCTTATCTGATGAAGGATCCGTGGACCTTCGGGTGTTTTCCGATAAGCCATTTACATTCGCTGGCGAAACCGTGTAAGCGATGAAACTATTGCTATCTTTCATTTTGATTTCTACTGATTTTGGAACAAACCCACAATAATTTGCTTTGACATTAATTTTAGCCTCCATAAGAACTAAATTTCTCCAGGTTTGGAAATTAATGTCTTCAAAACCTCAACAAGCTTCTCTAATTTGTTTAAAAAACTTTGGACATTCCAATCAAATAGAAGAATTTCCCTAAATTTAACCAACCACCATAGCTCGATATTCCTGTGGGCGTCGCAAGCAAATATAATTCCATTTTTCAAATTTAATAATGAAGGCACCCACTATAACCCAACCTTTATTAAGATAGAGCAATTGAGCTTGTTCTAAATCACATATTGTTACAAGAGCTTTGTCTGCATGAAATGGGTTCAATGTTTCTAATGCCTCATTTGAATCCCTAACCGCTTCTTTTATACAGACCCAATCATCGTGGGAGCAACTCCTCATAACTATGATTGTATTGTCCCAATGGAAAGGTTTTTCAAGATCATTTTCATAAGGGCTTTTCTTTGTATTTGAGAGCCTGACTATCTCTGTGTTATTGGAGAAATGATCATTTTAGGGATAACAACAAATTCCTTATTACTGGATACTGTCTTAGCATAGGTGCTTTAATGTTTGGCATGGAACATCACCGTTTTTTGTGTACTATCTCTTTTTCTCAATTGCTTTCTTTTTATCGAGTCTCAAATCTATTATTTCCTTTTGTTTCCCTAAAATTAACATATTAAGGAAAATTATCCATCCTTTATTTTTCAACCCCTCTGGAATCATGATGCAACATTTTCGTCCCTTGTCATCTAAGCGATAAATCTCTACTAAACAACAATTTCTATTTGAAGTTTGTCAATCCATAAAAAGTATGTATCATACCTTTTCTCCTGAAAGAAGTTGTTGTTTCTAGAAAATTTCAATAATGTAGTGAAGGATGCTTGCAACCAGTTTAGAGAATCTGGGTAAAGCGACATCGAAAAGGATTTATGGAATCCTGTTTCTATACCCAAACATACTTTCCTCCAAGTCTTCTGTCCCAGTCGATAGAAAATTCCTTTTTTTCTATTGATATCAACCATCGCAGCTCTCTATGCGCATTTCCGATGAGAAAGTTCGATAGGTCGAAAGCCCTCTCTCTCTCTACTCGCTCTCTATGCGCATTTCAACCACTAACTATTCTTTATCCTTCTCCTTAGCATAGAGTAATAAAGGGAGGGGTTGATGCCCTCAATCTCCGAGGCTTATAGTTTATAATTAAAATATGATTTGTTTTATTCAATATTTAGTAGCATTAACCCACAAACCAATAAATTAATATTCAAGGTTATCATTTATAGCCTAAACATGTATACAGACACATACAAGTTGATAGTGATAACCCAAATGGTCTATAGTAGATGGATAAAGCTGGGTACCTTATCCTGGTGACATTATGAATATGGCCCGCTTTGTAGATGTTACAATTGTTACAAAGTGCTACAAATGATCTGATCTTGATCATTCATGTAAAGACATGTGAGTTGGGGTATTCTATACAAAGGAGTTTGTATAAAATCGGACCACAAAATAACTAGTCTCATTATATAACGTTGTTCATAATAAAGATTTACATTTCACCAGGATGACCATAGGTGACATGACCTAAATCCTGAGTTGTGAACTTCTACCTATGATGACAGTCCTTTGATTTGTATAAGTGAGAGTGATCAGATCGTTGACTCAATAAACCTATCATTTTGGGGGTTTGTCTAATTTGGGAGTTGGGAATGCAACTACACAAGATGGAATTCACTTCTTTCCTAACGTCTGGGTAAGTGGATAAATTACTCCCCTAAGAGTAGATTTCGGGGCTTGAACAATATGACATCATACCCTCTCTTGGCCTGAGAGGGGTTTGGTCATAATTGGACTATGACTTATTGTTCACTAGAGGGATCAAGGGTACTTAAGAAGTTAGATGTAACTACAGGGGCAGAACGGTAATTTTGGCCCAGCTGTACTTACGAGCAATTTGTGAAGGGTTACTGCACCATCATTGCTTATATTCAATGGACACAGAAACATATCTGTAGTGCAAAGAGTGCAATTGTCGTTCTTTGGTGGAGTGACCGACAGTTAATGAATGTTGGGTAATTTAATTAAAGAGTTTAATTAATTATCTAAGTACCATTGAAGCTTCAATCTACAAGTTCATAAGGACCTTTCTGTAGCTCAACAGGAATTATTGAGAATTAATTTTGGATTAATTTGAATTATTCAAATTAATTATATATGTGATATAATTAATATAATGTATTTGATACATTATAATATAAAGTTTATTTGAGAGAAAATAAATATTTGAATATGATTCAAATATTAATGATATGAACTGGATTCATATAATTAAATTTAGTATAAATGTGATTTATATTAAATACCACAAATGATTGGGAAAATTAAAATTTATAGATTATATTGTATTTGATACAATATAAAACTAGTGTTATATTTGATATAACATAAAGTTATATATATATACATAATAAGTTAGTTATTATATATATATAATTATTATTTACATTTATTTTAAATTTTAATTTCAAATTAAACCCTTAATTTTCTTAATTAAGGTGTTGGTGGAGAGTTGTTTTTTACGCAAAGCTCACACACTCTTAAGAGATTCTCTTCCCAAAAGAGAATATAGAGGTCTCAATTGTGCTGTGCTCATTGGAATTTTGTTCGTTGGATCGTGACTGTTCGAGGGAATCCATGAAGAGACCGTTGTGATTTTCAAGGATATGATTTCTTCTCCCCTTTTCCTCTCTTAAAGTATATTGTGATATCTTCAATTAATGCATAAATTCTATTTGGTTCTGTAAATTCTATTCTTCTATGAAAAATTGAAAAATGGGTCAATCCCCGCTTTTACTACAAAACTTTACAGTTCCTTCATAATCAAGTTCACAACTTTATCCATGAACTAGGGATACATACAAGGTCATGGGAGGCCGTCCAAGATGATCAAGAAAAATTACTTTGAAAATTAAATCTGTGAGATTTTGGCATCGTTGTATCTTAAGGGTAGGCACCCCAATATGGCAATGGGATCTTTATTGGTCAAAAATTACCTTTATTAAAAAAGGGGTTACATCAATTTGAAAATGATGTGGTAAATCATTTGTGTGATGTAACTTTTAAGGTTGATTTCAACCTTTTAATTAATGAATTGACTTCTTCTTCTTTTTTATTTTCTGTAAAATTCAAAATTACCTTTTTTTTCTTTACAATGGTCATTTTTTTTTTAAAACATGTACAAATTTTTTAAAGAAGGAATTTTTTAAAAATTATTATAGGAAAGTTTAACAGAAGAACCCATCGTCCATTCGAGATAAGAGTTGAATTTCGAAAGTTGAATTTTTGTTTGAGGTACAATTAAAATTTGTGTTGGTAGAGTTCGGAAAAAGTTATAATTTAGTCATCTATTAATTTTGAAATGTTATAACTTTGCCCTATAATTTGATAAAAACTCATAAGTAGTCTCTTCCATTATAAAGTAATAACAAATTAGTATGTGATAATTGATGAACAAGGTGGCTTTTTGTATTAGCAATGTTGGTTAGTTTTATGTGCTTCAATTATATTTGTATATCTTAATGATAACAAACTCAATTTTTTATAGTAATATATTTAGTGTTTCAAAGTACTATCTTGTATTTCAGTGTTGATGCCTAAAGTCTTTATACTTGGGTCTAGTCCTGTTGTTGATCTAGTGGTGTCTAGAATGTCTGTATCGCCTAAAGGTACTGTAGATTCTTCCCTATCTTTAGTGTTGTTATCTTAAGGTGATGTCTCCCCTTTTACTTGTTGTGAATTTCGACGATTTTCTTCTACACTCGTGATGTGAGTTTGTCCTTTTTTTTTTTTTTTTTTTTTGCTTCTTTGCTTTGGTTGTGAGTTCTAGCTCTTGTACTTTTGTTTTATTTTCATTTGTGTCTTGGTCTCAAGCTAATAGGTTTCCTTTTTGTTATCTACTGTATCCACATTTGCAACGAAAAAGTACTATATCTTGTAAAAGCTTGAAAAAATGATTCAAATGCATCCTTGAATCGTTCAAATAAGAATTCAAACCAGAAAGATATGAGCAAAAGAATATTATTGAAGATAAAATCAAACTTGGTGTTCACACGTGGCACCTTGCTGACTCAACATCCCATATGACAACTAATACGGTGCTCAACAATGATGTAGTAGTTAACATCAACGATGACGTGATAACTAACGTGGCATCCAACTGTCAAAATTTGGATGACATAGGAACTAATGTGACATGTGACATGGCAAACATGGACCAACTGATACAAGATACGTGATGTTATGTTCAAATTAAAAAAGAGAAGGAGAGAAATCAAACGCTAACATAAAAACATTGACATGAAAGTTAGGGAATACCACTTGTTAAGGATAACAAATCTTCACATATCTCCACGACAATACGATATTATTCACTTTGGCATAAACCCTCATGATTTTGCTTTTGGTTTCACCCTAAATGCTTTATACCATTGGAGATAATTTTCATCTCTTTATATATTCGTGATCATCTCCTTATCTAGCCACTGTAGGACTTTGATCGCATCTCCAACATCTAACTTCAACGTCTTTATAAACTCAATTTCTCATTTTTTTCTAAAACAACAACTCCTCTCCCAAAAAACAAATCTAAAACGGTTCAAATTTCTTGCCGAAGCTCTATTTTCATCTCTTCAAGTTTCAATTTTATTAATTCCTTTTGAGAAAATATTTGTAATTGCGAGGAGTATATATTCTTTTAGTATTTAAAACTTTGCATATCTACTTTTATGAGAGTTTATTTTTTTGCGAAATTTTAATTTCATCATTTCAATTTGATTTTTGTAATAAGGTGTGGGTGTACCACTAAAGATTTCAGTGAGTGATTAAATCTTAAACTTTTTTTTATTCTTTAATGTTAAAAAACTAACTTTAAATTTAGAGAATTTATATATTTTTTTATCTAAACTGTCAAAGAACAAGAAAACAAGGATTATGAAATATTTATATTTCTTTTTTCAATTTTTTTAAAAAAAAAAAACAAAAAAAAAAAAAAAAAAACAAGAAAACAAGAAACCTTTTTCAATCTGAACTCTATTTTTTCTTCATTAAAAAAGTGACAAAGAGATGAAAATCAAGAGACCTGAAATAGAAAAACAAAAAAACAAGAAACAGAAAAACAGAAACATTTCCAAAACTAAGCTTTTATTATTTATTACTTCAAGTAGTTTTTTGATGTTACCTTACCACTATTTTATTGACATGTCTATAAAATTGATCATATCTAAATACTTACTCTCAACTAACACACAATAGTACATATTTTGCTTCAAAGAATTTAGAAAACCAATTTTGGACCAATTTTTTCTCTATTCTTTTACCTTTGGAGATTGCTTGAACTAAAATGCTCATAAATTTTCAGGTGGGTGTTGCCTAAATTGGTCCTCAAGTATATGGTTGATCCTCAAATATATATATGGTTTGTTGGTGTTATATTTTGTTCATAAATAGCTGTGCCCACATTCAAAAAAAAAAAAAAAAAAAAAAGAAAAAAAAAAAAATTAAATAAAAAAAAAAAAAAAAAGGAGAGAGGGAATGGGGATTGTTTGGATTATCCAAAAAGTTAGCCACAAATGAGTAATGTTCAAAGACAAACCTCAAAAAGCAAAGTTTACACCACAAAGGTAAAGCTTACCCAATGCTCATTTTCACAAGTTTTTAAAGCTCAAAAATTTTGCCTTTCCTTCAATCCTTTCAATACCTCTAATATATTCATTCATTCTTTCATTCTTGCCAAATTGATTCTCTCTTTTCTTCTCTTTTATTTTCATGAAAAGGTGAGAAAAAAAAGGTTTTCATTTTCATTTCTCATCACTCCCTTAAGCAACTTCCCATTTATTATTGTATAATATTGTTATATAGCTCTTTCCTTTCTTAAGCTTTTTGTTCTTACCCAAAGTTCTCTCTTTTTCATGTTCAATCAAAATCCTTCTCATCTTTTATGATAATAAAGTTCCTCTCTTCATAATCACTTTGTATTTTACATTATTTTATATCTAGAAAAAGTTTGATTCAAAGGAGTTTGTGCATGTATATCTTTAGGGCAATGATAAACTAATAAAAGTGCTACTCAAGATTTGTTTGCTAAAAGTGTTGTATTTCTTATGTTCTTCTTTTTGTTTGTTGTTAAATTTGTGTTTTTTTCCGGTTTAATCTTTGTTAGGACTGTCTTATTGAACAATGTTTGAAAAAAAGATAAAAATTCATTATAAAAAAAATACCCCTGAATCTTTTAATATTACCGTCAATCTTTCATAAATGTTTCAAAACTATCTATGGAGTAGAATTCTATTAGAATGTTGATCTAAACACCGCTTCACCATTCCATATCAAAGCCACACTAGTTCTAAACTCATTTTCTCATCCAACATTCTAACAAATTATTATAAATTCAATAGTAGTTTTGAAACATTTATATAAGGTGTGTTAATATTACGAAGAGAATGTGGCTATTTTTTAAACAAAAGATAAACTAAGTGTTTTTTTTTTTTTTAAATCTTAGTCTATAAAATTTAGAGAAAACTTCAAACACCATTCTACTAGAAAAAAATGGACTAGTTAGAATAATTTATTTCCAAAGAAGTAATCAAAATGGAATCTAAATGTATAATTTCATCCATATATTAAAGGTCATAATAGGATGAAAATTGTTTTTTTTTTTTTTTTTCATTTTTTCTTTCTTTACTTTGAGTTCAACAAGATGGTGTGGGATGAAAAAGGTGACTGAAAAGTTCACTCTCCAAAGGTTGTTTTCCTTGATAACTAAAATTGATTTAATGAAATGACATTTGTTTGGTATATTTTGACTAATTAAGAAAATTAATTAACTTTAATTTCCTTCTAACCATTCAAACCCAGAAATAAAAATAATTTAATTTCTCAAAATACCAATAGTTCTACCCTTTCAATATATTTTATTTTATTGCTATTATGGAGAAAAAATAAACAATTGCCTTTATTTCCATATATAGAGTGGAATCAAAGAACAAGTTTGAGAAAGTCATGAGTCATGAAATTAGGAATATTTCCTTCAGCATATGTTTCCTTGTGAGAATTGAAGTTTTTATTTTTCGTTATTTAGCAGAAAAAAGACAAAGCATACAGTTCAATCATAAGCACATGTTTGTGGGTTTTGGTTGTTGTCAGGTCGCATCCAATTTAAGATCATAATGAGACTCCAAAATTCGAATCTTTGATGAGATCTTTACACTAATTCATTTCTTTTCTTTCGTTCGGTAATTTTCAAAAAAATTTTACTAGAGAAATATGGTGCATCTTTGAAATCTTCATTTTCGGGTTGGATTTCAATTTTGAATCGAATATTTGTTTGGACTTTATGAACTATAATATCATATTTGATTAACAATTCTATTCATCTTTTTCTTTTGTCTCTCTTCCAAATGTTAATAAGGAAGGAAAAAATCTTTATAATAAAACGAAATATACTTTTTGAATGTATACATGTGACCAAGCTTGAAGAAGAAAATAAATGAACTTAAAAGATAAAAGTTAGTTTGTTATAGGTGATTTTAGACAAAATGACATAATCGATACCTAGTAAAGTTTCAAGGCAATTGAACCAAAAAAGAGACAAGACTCAAACCAAAATCACACCCAGAACTCAAACGGGTCTAAAAATGGGAGAGAGGCACAAGCCCCCCACGCTAGGCTAGCCTCATGTCGTACAATGACATGCCCAATGTATGCCTCGATCTAAAAGGAATGAGCCAAAGGCCCAATACATGACTCGATCACATTGACCATAAGTTGGCTTTGTCTGATCCTGAAACCTCACTTCGGATGTCCTAAGTCAAACAATGCCTATAAATATATTACTAAAATTTTAGAAAAAGTAAATTCTCGCTCTCAAAAGCTGTCATACTCTTTCACTCTCTAATTTAGGCAATAGATTGGTGTGACAAGCACCACATTAGTATACAAATTTTTATTTCTTTTGAAGGTCACGCTCTTTCTTATAAACAAACTTACCATTATTGTCACGTGAAAATAAACCGCTCGAATTCATCAACAATACAAAACCAAGTAAAACAAAACTAAGACAAGGCGTAGGAAGATTGAATTGCAAATGAAAAACTTTAAATACCTTCTCACGTTTGAAATCATGGATGACTCTTATTGGTTACACTCCCATGAATGAATTCTATAGGTAATATAATTAAACATTGCGTGTGAAAGATAGAGTTGAAAAAGCATCCAAATTTAATTTCTACCATTCAAAGGAAATTTTGGTTGAATGAAGAATTGGGTATTATTGAAAACACAATATGGTATAAGAAACAATTCAACTTTTTCAAAACAATAAAATAATAAATAAAAGAAATGAAAGGGAAAAAAAAAATCAAGTTAAGACTAAAAATAAAGAGCAAAGTACTCAAAATGACAAAAAACTTTAAAGAGAAGGCTCCCTAAAACTAAAACAGCAACACCGATGACCTTACTTTCAGCAGTACACCAACAACCTTATGCCTCTCTCTCTTTCTCTATAAAAGAGAGAGGTGAAAATGTAGAGAAAATACCAAGCTTTAAACTTTAGGGTTGTTTTTTTAAAAGTAATATTAGAAGAGTAGTTGTCCCACGTCGGAGAAAGTAATCAGTTTTTAAAGCACGATAAAATGTGCCGTGTATAATTATGGTTTCAAATCATCCAAGTTAAGAACGGTTTTTATTTGGGTGTACTAACTCTAGTTAAGTTCCCTTTTTGTATTATCTAGTTTGAGAGTGGGAGAAAAGAGTGTGTGTAGTACAAAAGTTTTAAAGAAACACTCTTGTAATTGAGATTGGAGAGAGAGAATTTTGTGTGGCTATAACAAATTTTCACATAGTGGATTTCTTTCTGGTTGATCATAGTTTTTCTCCAATTTGGAATTTTCCACAAAAAATTTTGTGTTTTTTAGTTTTGTTATTTACTTTTAATTTCTCCCTTAATTTATGCTTTGTTCCCACTAGTGAGATTTTTTTTCCAACAAATTTAAGCTTAGTTGATCAGTAGATAATCACTAATTTTAAATTGAAAGACGGGATATTGTTCAGTCTCACACTCCTAGCAATTGTTGAATTAATAAAATGAAGTAGCTATATTTTACAATCTTATAAGATTTAATGGTAGTTCTTTTAGCCAAGCTAAAGCTTAACTAAGTGAATAAGGCAATTCTCATTCTAAAAGTAGACGGTTCGATCTCTCACTCCATGTAGTTGTTAAATGTATTTTACATTTACATAGGAAGGTTCATCATATTCTTTATCAAGATTCGAATCATTGGTAAATTAGGATGCTTTGAAGCTCAAGTCGATTGGTATGTCCTATAGTAAAATTGTACATTTGGTCTCTACCGTTTGAAGAAAGTTAGAAGTTAGTCCTTGTAGTTTTAAAAGTTATAGTTTCATTCTTATGGCATTAAAACTTCATGAATATTGATCGTTTGATAAAACTCTGATAAATAGTTCATAGATTTTATCAAACTATGAGAATGAATTCTAAATTTTAAATTATGAAATAAAATACTAATATTCTCAAAATTATAAAGACTAAATTTGTAATTTAATCTTATTTTATATTTATAATTTTTTTTCCCACCACCATTCATTAATCATTTATTGAGATGAGAATCATTTGGTGTGACTTAGAAGAAAAAAATTGAATTTTTGGATAGATTAAAAGTTTGATCTTCTATCTATTTCCTATACTAGCCACTTTTATAAAATTTTAATAGGTCCTTTAACAACTTTAAATTTTATTTTATACTTTGATTCTAATATATCTTTGAAAATTTTAATAACTTTTTGTGAAATCAACCTTAAGTATTCCTTTTATATTACTTTATGATGACATCCAAGTGTTAAAAGAATGAAAGAGATTTATTAGAAATTTTTTTAAAAAAAAAATACAAGAACTAATAAATAAATATTAAAAGTTCAAGTATCAAAACTTATTTGTAGTGTAAAATTTTAAAACAAAAAAATAAAAAATAGAAAAAAAAATAGTGAATCAAATAGATCCCTTGAATATCCCTTTTGGCATATTTTTTAAAAAAGTTATTTTACGACATTTTTTTATTTTCAGTGTATCCAACCTTATAATCTACAACTTTAAAAAGATGCAAAAATTGTATTAGAAAAAAATATATATTAAAAAACTTTGATAAAAAAATTTTGAATGCTATTTAAAGTTGGAAACTCATTTCTTCTTTTTTATTTGAATTGTGGAATTATGAGTTATATGTTGTAAAAAAAATATACAAAATTTACCTACATCCTCATAAATCAATCCATAATAGTTGAGATTCAACTAAATATTTAGTGAGCAACAAGAACTAACTTTTTCTTTTTTGTTGTGATTTTACAATTATCATTTAAAACTCCTTTTGGCCTTTAAATTGATATGAATTTTATTAATAATATATAAATTAAAAGAATCAAACTTCAAATATCGAAATGAAATAATACAAAATTTAAGTCAGTTGAACTACATTCTAATGTTGGTGAGATGATTTTGTTTTTAAATTGCTATCAAATACACGAATTTGAAAACATCAACTCTATTTTTCATTCTTCTTTATTTTCTAATCACTGACGAGACAAACCTAAAAGATCAAAAGACCAAATCAAGAAATCATATAGACAAATTAAAAGTAAAAGGAAAAGAAAGATAATTGTAATGAACAGCAACCTTAGAACTAATAATTACGTGTGTATCAACATTTTTAAAAATTGCAAATATAGCACATTTTATCAATGATAGACTCTATTGTTGATAGATTCAATTACTGATAGACTTTGAATGCTGGATCTAAATTTTGTTATATTTGTAAATTTTTTTGTATTATGCTATATCTATTAATATTTACAGTCTGATTGCTATATTTGCAATTGTATTACATATAACCTAAAACAAATAAAAATACAAAAAAGAAAAGAGAGAGAGAGAGAGAAAGAAAGAAAGGAAAGGTAAAAAACCAAAAAAAGGAGGCAACTTCTATCTTATTTACCCCTTTTTTCTCTCTTTTTTAATCTTTTGCTCACTTTCTCACCTAGTACCCTACACCCCCACGTCCAATAAACAAATAACTCTTCTCTCTCTCTCTCTCTCTCATCCATTGCTCCTCAAGTGTCATTTTCTCACATATACTTCACACAAAAGAAACAACCATTCATCACTTCATACCCTATTCTCTCTCATTTTCCCTCTCTCTCTCTCTCTTTTCACATCTATCAATCCTTTCTCTCTTTTCTTTTCTTCTTCCTTCAAAATCCCAAAAAAAAAAAAAAAAAAAAAAAAAATCGCACCATTTTTAGTATTGTTGAATGTAATCATCTTCCCGAGAAAAATGAAATTCAAGTAGAAAAAAAAAAGAACAACAACAACAACCCACAAATCTACTCTCACTTCTCTTCAAAACCCATATTCTCAATTTCTCAACAAATCTCTACATCTTGAGAAAACTACACAACAACAAAGGAAGAAGGAACAAAGAAGAAATTTTTGGGGGTGGGGTGGTTTTTTTGGTTTCTTTTTTTCATTTTTGAGTTCTTAAGATGGAGTTATTTCCAGCACAGCCAGATTTGTCTCTCCAAATTAGTCCTCCAAACACCAATAAACCCTCTTCATCTTGGAGATCAAGAACAAGTAGTTCTTCTTCACAAGAAGAAGTTGATTTGGGATTTTGGAATAATCTTAGTTTGGAGTCTTCTTCTAAATCTACTCCTAAACATCATCATCCTCATCATCATCATCTTCATCATCTTCATCCTCACTCTTGTTTTGATCTCTCTCTCTCAAATTTAACACAAATTAACCATCACCAATACCCAAATATTTCTCCTAATCCTACTCCTAATCATCATCTTCATCATCATCGTTATCCCGCTCTCGATACGACCACGAACCTTTTCGAAACCCTAAACAAAACCCACCACCGACCGACCATTTTCCACCACAGTACGCCGCCGTCGCTCGACGCACCACCACCGCCTCCTACACTCCCGTTCCCGGGGCAAACCAATGGCCCAGACTTGGGATTTTTACGACCCATTAGAGGAATTCCGGTGTACCATCAAACGAATAACCCCTCCGGCAGCACCGGCAGCGGTAGTGTTGTCACTCCCTCCGCCGGCCACGGCCAGATTATGATGCGGTCGAGATTCTTGTCTAGGTTTCCGGCCAAACGCAGCATGAGAGCCCCTAGGATGAGATGGACTTCCACTCTTCATGCTCGCTTTGTTCATGCTGTTGAACTTCTTGGTGGCCATGAAAGTATTTCACTTAATTTCTTCTCTTTTTTTTTTTTTTTTTTTACCATTTTTCTTCTCGATTTCAAGTTTCTTCGATTCCTGATGGGTTACGGTATATTTAATCATTTATTCATATTCTCGACGATCAGGAGCTACGCCGAAGTCGGTTCTCGAGCTTATGGATGTCAAAGATCTAACCTTAGCTCATGTCAAATCTCATTTACAGGTACATAACGCATAATCTTTTAATCTCAAATCAAAACCCCATTTCCAATCTTTAAAAAAAATGCACAAAAAACCATAAATTAGGGTTAATTTTTGGTAAGAAAATAAGAATCTCAAGTGATTTATTGATATGTGGAGTGTGCTAATTATGCGTAAATGAAGAAAGGGTTTTGCATTGTTGTTACATCCTTAATTAATTTGTGGCAGCAAGTTTGTCGAGTGGAAATCAAGGTTTTTGTTTTTTTAATGACATGTTTTGTTTGTTTTTTTTTTTTTTCCTTTTTTTTTCAAATTCCAATGGAGTTTTTTTTTTTTTTTTTCTTATTTTAAATCCTCTGTAGAAGGGCTCAAATTCTTAGCTTTTCTTTTTCTTCTAGATCTGATGGTTCTGCTTCTGCTAGCTAACAAACAGCTTTTTGCTTGGGAGAATGAGCCATACCAACTATGAGTAAAAAAAATTAAAATAAATTAATTTAAATATAAATAAATAAATTCAACTGTAACACATGCACACAAGACAAGGTGGCTCAGAGAGACTGTTTTCCAGTTGACAAGCCTTGATGAGTAAATGAAAGAAGTGGTAGCTGTTAAAATTTAATGTAAAATAAATAAATAAATATATATATTTTTACTAATCATTTAAGTTTTCAAACATTTTGGATAATTGTTTGTGTGGTGTAAACAAAAAGATATACCAATAATGGTTGGTTTTTTTTATGTCTTATTATTTCCAATTTTTCAAATCCATTTTGTAATTTTTTAATACAATTAACTTACTTCGCAAATTAGTTGATATGAAGCTTTCATCTATAGTACTTGTAATGGGGTCTATTTATATGTTCCAAAAAAACATAAAAAAGGAGAAGAAAAAACAAAAAGCAATATATATGGAATAAATAGGATTATATAGGGCAAAGAAAATGATAAAACCATCATTACTTAATCATATCTTCTTCAAAATCAGTTCTTTTTTATTTTATTTTTATTTTTTTTAAATTAACCACACCTCCATAACTGGGGTTAATCTCAAGCATCTTCCACAGTTCTTTTTTCTTTTTTTCTTTTTTTTTTTTGCTTTTTTTATCTTATGATTATATTCCATTTTGTGGGAAATTTTGAAGCTTTTGACCAATTTGTTTAAATAATCCAATAAAAAAAAAACCCATTTTTTAATATTTTATTATATGATAAAATTCCCATTTTGCAGATGTACCGTACAGTGAAGACTACAGACAGAGCAGCAGCTTCTTCAGGTGGGTTTTTTTTTTTCTTTTTATTTTTTCTTCTTATTTTCTTTTTTTTTTAAAAACCCATTTTCTAAAGTTGGGTTTTTTTTTAATAATTATTTTCGTAGGCCAATCAGATTTATATGAAAATGCTTCATCTGGGGACACAAGCAATATTGAAGATATAATATTTGACATTCAAAAACCAGCCATGGGAAGACAAAATGAGAACTCAATTCCACAAACAACAAGGCAAAACCCTCACCAAGATAAGGATTATCATGCCCTTTGGAGCAATTCTTCAAGGTTAAATTCTATTTCTAACTTCTTATTTCTTTTTTTAAAAAAAATATTTTCCTATTCCGACACAATTCGAAATTGTTAGATTATATAATATTAAATTTTCCCTCACTTATCACCTTAAGCTTTTAAGTCAATGGGTGATCTAAGATGGTATCAAAGCAAATACTCCAGTAAGTCCAATATTCAAACCCTTAGTCTTCACTCATCAGCTTAAGCTTTTAGGCCTATTGATAATCTAAGAAAAATGAGAATGAAAAGATTCGAACCTAAGACGAAAAAACTCAAATCGAAGAGAGTGATAGATAATCATATAGAATCTAGAAACCTATAAGTTTAAACTAAAGGATTACGATATCTCATTTACTAGGGAGGAAATGATATTACGGAACTTCTTGCTCTAATACCAAGTTAATCTACAGATTTAAGTTGATGGGTTACGATAAAGTTACAGAAACGGACCGGCACAATTTCCAAATGGGTATAAAAAGAAGATTTTGGTTGTGTATGGTATTTTGTTGCGTGTGTTATCTTGAAACACTAAAAACTCCATGATGAGGCAATTATAAACATAGTCTCTTAAAATGGGATGAAAAGGATATGTAAAAAGAAGAAGCCACACGAACTCTCTAATTCCAAGAGAGAAAAATCTCTGTCCTTGGGATTTTGTGGGGCTCAAATATGGAAAATCCTTATTCAATTGGGACCTTCAATTAGAAACTTAGTGTCAAAGCTAAGCCCTTTTGATGGACCCATTAGTGGAAAAAATTTCTCTACCTAAACAAATAAATAAAATCTTTTATTATCTTTTGAGGAAAAAAAATTAAATTAATTTAAATATGGAGTTTGAAAATTCCTCGTAGTTTGTGGTTTTAGTAAATGGGTTGTCACATGGGCTTGGTTTTAGCTTTATATCAATCAAAAGCACCAAATGCAAAGTGAAAAAAAAGATTTGTAGCTTTCTTTTTTTTCTTTCTTTCTTTCTTTCTTTCTTTCTTTTTTCCCTTTTTTTGCTCTGCATGGTCTAATTTTGGTTTCTTTGTTGAATTGAAAAATAATATGCTCTCCACCTTTGTTTTGGTTATGTTGAATAGGGAAGCTTGGTTGCATGGTTTACCAAATGATTCTTCTAGGGACCTTTCTTCATCGCTCGAGGTACGTCGTTTTATTGAAGTCTCTTTTTTCAGTATGATATTGTATTGTAAAGGAAAGAAGATTTGAATCTACGTTATTAGTAAGGGATATGAAGTAGAGCATTAATTTTATTCTTAGAAGTCGTCGTTATATTGAAACATATTAGTCTTAAAGTTATTGTTGTGAGAAAATATATATGAAAAAACTATAAGATTAAAAAAAGAAAACAAAAATTTGACTATGACATGTTTAGTATTGAATTGAATCAAATTGCGTTTTTTTATATGATTTTAGATTGTGATAGCTACCAACTTAGGATATGAAAATATTCTTCAAATTTTATGACATTAGATGTTGATGTAGAATATAATTTCTAAAAGAAATTGATCTAGATGGCTCTAGAGTTATCTAAACAGCCCCATCAAGTGATACAACAAAACAAAAACTGTATATTAAATTGATTTATTTCGGTCCGATAACGGTTTGGCTTTTTAATTTTCTGTTGTTGAAATTTATACTTGTTTCTCCCGATTTTTCAATTAAGATTTTTACTTTTTCTTTAGAAACACTCAATTCCTAGTTAAATTCTAAAAATTAAAAAAATAATAATAACAATAAGGACTATTTCGATTGACCTTTTAAGTGCTTAAAAATACTTTTTTTTGCAATCCAAACATGCTTGTTTCTGAAAAACTACTTTGAAAGTAGATAACCTAACGTAAAAACTTATGGATGAAAGTAGAACTATTATAAGGCGAATTTTAGATAATCAAACAAAAAAAATCAAATAGTTATCAAACGGAACGTTAGTAAAACTCTAGTAATTTATAAATCTCTTTATAATTTTGTTCTCGTGTGGACTCAAATATTAATTTAATCTTTTGGAGAACAATTTTATTGTGTCAAACTAATAGTAATCCTTTTTTTTTTTTTTTTTTTGTTAACAGAATGATATGGATCCAAAGTGCTCAAACAATGAGAGACTATCAGAAATAAGCTCATCAACAAATCTTTGTGGAGTGACAAATAATCCTCAGAAGCCTAATCTAGAATTCACATTAGGAAGGTCAATTTGATGAACACAAAACATTTGCTTAAGTTTCTACTCATTTTGAGATATGAACAGAAATTGAAATTGAAGTAAAAATTGGGAGCCTCATGGGGAAAAAAAAAGAAAAAAGAAAAAAAATGGTTTTAAAGAAAAGAGAAAAGAAAGACAAGGAGACAAGAAAGATATAAGGAAAGCAAGAAAAGCAGGTCCTAATTCTTATCAACCTTTGAGGTCCCAAATCATCTTATTTTTATTTAAGCAAAATCAAATTAATATATATATATATGAATCTAATTGATTTTTGTTTGTTTTGCACTCAAAAGAGTGAAAGTGTGAGAAAGTGAGAGAGAGATTAACTGCCAACAAAAGAAGTAAATGAAAAAGCTTTGGCAATTGTAATGAATGAATCAACTTTTACATTTATGAATGATTATATTTTGTTTTATTTCCATTGAAATGAGAGAAAACCCAGATCTTTACGTCAGCTAAAGTGAATTTGATTCAATGGTATTAGCACGACCTTCATTCCTGGAAGTTGATGGTTCAATCTCCCACTCTAAAATGTTTGGAATAATCAGTTCGGTTGTTTAGTCGTTAAACTCAGAAAAGAGTTCAAAAATTTTGAGACTCGTATCGAAAAAGTCGTTTCAAGCTATGTTTAGATTGATAAACAGTAAATTTATTAAGAAGGTGTGTGATAGATACATCACATAAAGGAAAAGAGAGAGAATATAAACAAAAAGACCAAGAAATAAAGTGATTAGAATATAATTAAGTGAAGAAAGAAAAAAGATGGTAAAATGACAAAAGTAGGGGTTGCAAAAGGAGATTTTGCACTTACTTTTAACACCCATTTTGCAGATTTTACACCAATTAATGTAAATTTTTTTTCAAAAGAAAGCTTTCAACTTAAATCCCAATTAGAATGATGTATTCTTCAAGGGGGAATCAATTACCTTTTTTTTTTTTTTTTTGGTTCTTTATTAGCTTTATCACTTGGGGAATGGTGCTTCCCACCCATGCATGGATCTCTTTTTCAAAAATTAAAAATAAATAAATAAACATATAATTCAACATGATTGATGTTCTTATGAGTTTAAGATGGATTATTTTAAATTAAAAAATTCTATTATATGTTTTTATTTCTCTTTATCTATTTTAACACTTAAGAAAGTGATCACTACACTAAACTCAATAATTTTTTTTCTTTTTTTTTTTGTCCTTTTTGTCATAACTATAACCCATCTTCAATTTTTAAAAAAGGTTTGATATAATAATAATAATAATAATATATTGATCTTAAGATCCCAAATTAAAAAAAAAAAAAAAAAAAAAAAAAAATAGAAAAACCTTATCTTTGTTATTCCTCTTCTTATTAATTAATTTTGAGATAGAACTCTACCTGAGAATTTGAATCTTATATAGATTCTTTAAATCAACAAAACTTTGTTGTAGCTTTTAAATTTCTTTAAAACTCTATAGCTTATATGAATATTTTAAAATGAGAAACAACTAAGCAAAGCAAATTATAGATTAAGTTAAATTAAAGATTCTAAAATCTTTATATTTTATCTTAGTTTTAGCTTTCGATATGACCCTTGAACTTTTAAATATTCTATTTTTTTTATTTATTACTTATTAGATGTTCTTATTGTGAATTTTGGTTTTAACAATGTTGGGATGTGGCAAGTCACATTAATTTGAAAAATATTGATTTTTTAGTCAAGTTTTAAATTTTATTTTGATTGAAATGTAGGGAAAGAGTGCTACCAACTAACCTTGTTTTGGAGTGACCTCTAATAATGCAAGTTGAATTTGTAATTTGTCTTTTTAAGGTGTATAAAACTGCAAATATAACTTGGCACATTTTGAATTTTCTATTATTTCTCACCAATAATTACCACTAATGATGAAGCTGAGATGAAAACACAAATATGAGGGAAAAGTGAAGCAATTTAAACATAAAAAAGTGGGAAATTTAAAATAATACGGATATTAACGTGGTTTGATAATGTTTCTGTTTTCCATTTTCTGTTTCTTGTTTCTTGCTTTTTAAGAACTAGAAACAGGAATGTGTTTAGTAGCTATTTTTGTTTCTTGTTTATTAAAAAAAATTAACTGAAACTTATTTGATAAGCATTTATTGTTTTTCGTTTCTTGTATTTTTTTTCTAGCGTTTTTTCTTTTTTTATAGTTTAAATATAATCTAGTTATGTAAAATAAAAATATATAGCATGCATTAAAATATAAAAAAAAAAAAATTATAAAACATTTACTTTATTAATTACACATAAATCCCCCTGCAAAATTAATAACTATAATACAATTGTTTTGCTATCATTCATATATATGTTGCTAAAAATTGATTTACAATATTATTTCTCACTCAAGTCATTTGTCTTAAATGATGTTAACTCAAATCCAACTCAATTATGTTATTATGTAAATGTCGTAGTTGTAAAATATTAAAGTGGACCTAATTGAATGTCTTAGTAAACAAAGTTTATATATTATAAAATTCTAATCGATTTCTAATGTAATAAAAATAATAAATTTAATTTTGAAATATAATATAAACATGCATATTGCAAAATTTAAAATGAAAAATTCAAAAATTATTTAAATATAAATATTAAAATTTTGAAATTTGAAAACCAAAATAATATATAAATTTAAATATGAGAAATTTTAAAATTCAAAATTACATTACCTATAAATATATTAAAAAAATTCATAAATAAATAAAGAAATAGAAAAGAAAAAAATTAATATTGAAAAGAAAGTTATATAAAACAAAACAAATAAGAAGAAATTATCTTACCTGGAAATCGAACCCAGGACCTGCCTACCAACTATTTCTTGTTTGATAATCATTTCTTATTTCTCTTTTCTCGTTTCTTTTTTTTATTATTTTTTGTAGTAATATAATATATATAAAAAAGATATGTCATACTTTAAACACCAAAAAAAATTATCAAACGTTTATATAATCACATACAAATAAGTCTTGATGCAAAACTAAATATAAAGACAAAGTTGTACTTTATCATTAAAATGTTGCACAAATTTGATCGATAATGTCAAACCCTCACTCGAGCGATTGTCTTTAATGATTTCAATTCACATCTAACTCAACTATACTACTCTACAAAATTCAAAATTCAAAAATTCAAAAAAATATTTAAATTTACATATTGAAAATTTAAATAATATATAAATTTAAATATTGAAAAAAAATTATCATTTAAAATTAAACTAATATATAAATATAGCAAACTTAAGAAATGATATGAATAAAAAAAAAGCAATACAATATAAAAACAGAAAATTGGGATAGAAAAAAGGTTAAGAAATATAATAAATAAAAACAAAACGATCAAATAAACATACAAACGAGAACGAGCATTTGTACCAATTTTAGAAACGTTTCTTAGAATTTAGAAATGAGAAATGAGAGCGGTAAACAAACAAGTTCGTTTCTTAAAAAATGAGAAACCGAAACGTTATCAAACGGTGAAAAAGATTTGTTTGAGCATATATTTCTACATTGTTTACATACAAAAGCTCTTTGGTCTAGATTAAATTTTGCTTCTCATAATTTTACGGTTTGATTTCTCAAATGCTAACACTTCTAGACCACTTGATGATCTTTTTACGATAGCTCTCTGGACTAAAGTTTTCGAGAGTCATCTAGAGAGTCTAGGTCTATGAGACATGTGTTGGGGTTGATGCCCTAAATCTCGTAGGGTCCTATAGTTTTTAAACCTTGTATGAACAAACTTGTATGTGATTAATAATATTTGATATTTTATTCACTTTGTCTATGAAATGATGTGATATTTTAGTTGCATTAACCACAAATAAATAAACTAACATCTAAGGTTATCGATGTAACTTAAACATGTATGTGGAGACATACAGGTGGATCATGTTTAAGTGATAACCTAAATAGTTTGTAGTATATGGATAAGGTTGGGTACCTTATCTTGGTAACACTACGAGTATGGCCCGCTTTGTAGATGTTACAAATGTTGTAAAGTGCTACTAATGATCTGATCTTGATCATTCATATATTAGACATGCGAGCAGGAATATTCTATACAAAAAAAATTGCATAAGACCGGACGACGAAATGCTTAGCCTCATTATATAACGTCGTCATAATAGAAACTTTCACTTCACTAGGATAACCATAGGTGACATGACGTTAATTCTGAGTGAGTTGTAAACTCTTGCCTATGAGGGCGATCCTTTGATTTGTATGGGTAGGAGTGGCCAGATCGTCGACTCAATAAGCCTACCATTTTAGGGATTCGTCTGATTGAGGAGCTGGGAACTCAGCTACACAAGATAGAATTCACTCCTTCCTCGAAGTAGGGTAAGTAGATAAATTGCTCCCTTAAGGGCTGATTCCAGGTCTTGAACAATGTGGCGTCATACCCTCTCTTGGCCCGAGAGGGGTTTAGTCATAGTAGCACTATGATGTATTGTTCATTAGAGAGATCCGTGGTACTCAAGAAGTTAGATGTAACTATAGAGGCAAAACGGTAATTTGGCCCAGCTGTTTTTACGAGCAATTTGTAAAGGGTCATCGTATTGTTGATTGGTTATCCAATGGACACAGAAATATATCTGCAGTGCAAAGAGTGCAGTTGTCAGTCTTTAGTGGAGTGCTCGACAATTAACGGATGGTTGATAATGTAATTAAAGAGTTTAATTAATTACTCACATACCGTTGAAGCTTCAAGCTACAAGTCCATAAGATCCTCTTGGTAGCTCAAAAGAATTTAGTTGAGAATCAGTTTTTGGGTTAATTTGAATTGTTCAAATTAATAAGAGAGAATTTAATTATATATGATATAATTGACCTAATGTATTTGATACATTATAGTTTAATTGGGGGAATAAATATTTGAATGTGATTCAAATATATTTCTATGAATGAGATTCATAGTTGTTAAATTTAATATAAATATGATTTATATTAAATGTCATAAAATAGAGAAAATGAACTATAATTTATATTGTATATGATGCAGTATTAAAACTATAGGTTATAAATATAATATGATAAATTGGTTATCATATTTCTTTATATTATTAATTATTTTGGTTAATTAATCCATTTTCTCTCTAACCACCTTAGTGGGTGGTTGGTTGGTTTTTATGGAAAAATGGAATAAATAAAATATGATTTTATTTTTTCAATATCCAAGCTACACGAATTGTGAGTGATCTATATAATAGATTAAGAGCCTATACGATAGGAGTCTTTATACTATAGGATTGGAGAAAAAGCTATACGATAGTTCTTCCTTAATCGTCTTCCTCCTCTGAACTCACAGACTCCTCCTAACCAAAATAGTCAGAGCCCACCATTCTTGTGTTCTTACTCTGAGAATGCTAAGGATACCAAGTGGTAATGTCTTCCCTTTTGGTTTGATTCTTGTTGTTGTTCGAGGAGTTCGTGACTATTTGAAGAGTTCGTGATAGTTCAAGAGATTTACATGAAGAAGTATTCTTCAAAGGTATAATCTATGAACTCTATTTCTTGTTCAAAAGCATGTAGTAATTTTTGTTAAGATGCATAATCTGTATGTTTGTTGTAGATATTTGTTTTCAATCAAAATGGAATATGGACGTTCCGCTTCCGCTCATGGATCTTGTAAATCGAGTTCCTTCAACATATACATTGTATAATCTAGGGCAAGTGGGAGATGTGTAATGGGTATATGGATGCCCTAGTTTATCGTATTATTATTTATCCTTCCCACTGTTTTGGGTTATTGATATTGTGTACATCCCACTAACTAGAGTTTTAGTTCAAGTGGGAGTTTATTGGGTTTTATGTCCTAAAACTCATATATAGTAAATGTAAATAATTGATTCGCATCAATAAAGAATTACTGATGTTACAATAAGTGTTATTGATTGTGTTGTATGTGTTTTATCTTAATAACCCTAAATCCAATAAACTAACATCCTAGATTATCTTATGAGTCATAAACTGTATGTGGAGACATACAGGGATCAATGTTCAAGATACGACCTAAATGGTCTATAGTATAAGGATAAGGCTAGTACCTTATCTTAGTGACACTATGAATACGACCCACTTTGTATTTGATACAACGCAATGATCCAACGCATTCGTGTGAGCAGAGGTATCCTATGCAATGAGTTTACATAAGATCGGACCGTGAAATAGTAACCACTAGATTTAACTCCATTGGCTAATTGGGTTTCTATTTCAATAGGATGACCTAGGAAACTTAGTCTTAATCTTGAGTCTATTTTGTATTCATGCTCATGAAGAATTGTCCTTTTATTTGTATGGGTGAGAGTGGCCAATTTGCCGAATCAATAACCTACTATTTTTGGGACAAAACCGAGTGGGGAGCTGAAAACATAATAATACAAGATGGATTTCATGTCTTCCTAACTTTAGGGTAAGTAGATGAGTGTTCCCTTAAGTGGTGTCTTCGAGACTTAAACAAAGGGTCCTACCCTCTCATTGGCCCGAGAATGGTTTCTATTTAATGGTTAGACCATAAATAGGTTATTTATTATAAGAGCACTAGTACTTAAGGATGCAGAGGTAACCCAGTGTTTAAGGTTTATTATTAAAATTAATTTTATTGATTCTTCCTCATCCTCCTCTCTACTAACAAAAACTCATCCCTCTCAAAATTCAAAATAGCCAGAGCCACTCCTCCTAGGTTCTCATCGCTAAGAATACCGTGGTAGCCATTATGATGGTGTTCTTCAGTTTGAGGGATTTATTTGAAGAATCATTCTTTAAAGATAAGGATTTGAACCTATTTTATCTTTTCCAGTAATTGTTAAAAGCATGCTTTTTTTTTTCTTTTTTGTTAAATGCATATTTTTGTTGTTTTACTGTAAAATTTTCATTTTTTGAAATTTAAAAAAAAAAATCGGGCGATCTGCTTCCGCTTAAGAACCCTAACAAGGTTTCTTCACTCCCTACTATTGATCTCAAATATGAGATTTATTACTTCGACCATTTACTCTACTCAGATTTGAAGACATTAAGATTTCAAGTGCTATAGTGATTTGCTAGCGTTCTTCTCATGAAGTCAAAAACAAGGTGGCACGTCTATTGTATATTACTCCATTTATATTGAAGAATAGAAGCAAATAATTTATGAAACTTGAATGGACAGGGTCCCAATCTCAAGGATTCGGAATACAATAAAAGGGGATAGTGGTCAAATGTATTTCGTTTAAGCTTTTGTACATGATGGAAATGGAATTCGTTTTTCCAAGTAGCAGCGTAGAGTTTAGACATATAGGAGAAACATGAAAGGTTTAAGTGAAGCATCATGTGCCCCAAGTACCTCCACTAAATGTTCTACCTAGGGGTTCCTTAACCTAGACAATCCGGCTACTGATTTTAATCTAAGTCATCTTTTTAAGTCCGCTCATAAACAACTTTTGTCTATGAATTATGAACAAGTTCAAGTAGTCACATTTAAATACTTTAATGGACTATCCTTAACTTGCATGCATGCATCAAATCTGTCTAATTCACCTTTCCAGTTAAGGTAGGGGTGTTACGTTTTCGTCAACTTAAATACCCCAGCCTAGACATAACCCATCTTAGAAAAAATGTCCCTTATAGATAGATTTGCTACACTTTAATCTTTTATTATTCAATTTAATCCTATTAAACTGATTAAAAGATTAAAGCCTTAGGGTTGCTAATCATATTAGAATCGTGATCTTAGGTCTATGTCATCCAAGTTTTAAACATTTTAAAACCGTGAATTAAACCTAAGTGAGCATGCATGTCTTTCTTATTATTTTTAGTTCAAATTTCTCTTTAACCTTTAAAAAGAAACAACTAGAATACATTTACATGTTAATTATCCTATTTTGTAGGTATTGAGCATCGAATGTCCGGTCATTTCCGGTTATAGATTTCTTTATAACGCTTATAAAGAAATCTATATGTCATGCTTCATGCAATGTCCGGTCATTACTATACATAACTTTTATATATACGCGTAATAACCAAGAAAACGTGCTTTCCATTCACCCTTATACTATAACAATTATAATATAAAGATGATGCATGTCAATGCTTTTTATGCATGCATAAATATAACTCTTATATTATATGATGCATGAGCATGCTCTTACATAATTAAATCATGCTTCTCTAAATTATAACATTTACAATAAGAATGATGCCAATTGACCAATCGACATAACTAAGGTGGGGATTTTACTATATGTGCATACCTATGACATATATAAAACACATACTGCAATGGTAATAAACACAAGGATTAATGAACTGGGATGAACTTTACAACAAAAACCGGAATGAAATAGTTTATCATTATCTTTTCCACGAGCAAGCAAGTTTCATCACGGCAAACTGGGTCTTTGAGCCGCCAAGAGAACTCCATCATTTAGAACTGTCGAGGTAATGATCATCTCAGCGCACATTAGACGATAGGCGCAAAGCTAAACGATCGCTTAGACGACAACTGAGATTGAGAAGCCATGATCGTCTAGGAAAACGCTTAACGCGTACAAAGTAAACGATTTACGATGCGTTGCAAGCGATCTTTTAGTCAGTTACTAAAGATGAAGATTGGCTAGCTAAACGAATCATTAGTCGGTGAGTGCAGTTTACAACGAATACCCAAGCATTCGATACTACAGCGATCACTTACCAATCGTCCTACATGACCTGATCAACCTTTGATCATCTTCTTCCTCGAAGAACAACAACCCTTGCTCCGATCTTCTTCACGAACGATTCAAGACTCAAACTGACTTTAAATTACATACTCGATTACTAATTAATTGTTCCCAAAAATGCAGGGGTCTTTACAATTAACCGAAAATGCAAAAGAATTAAATCAAACCGAGGAAACATCCCAGAAAACTCAGTTAATTTGCACATCCACAACGATTTAACAATTAAACAACGCAGATATGCACCAACCATGAATTTATATGCAATTCGTTACAACAATGAAATTGGAATATTAGAACCTGGCTCTGATACCAATTGAAGGAACTCTTAAAGAAGAGTATCCATGAGCATGTTCGGATCTTTCCTATTTCATTATGATTAAATTACCATACACAGATTCTAACAAATAGGTATGCATTTTTACACTAATTAACGGCATGTTTTGATAAATAAAATAATAGAGATTGAGTATACGCATCAGTTGAAGACTCTCTTCACTTCGAACTCAGCCCAGCTGAAGCAAACCTCTATGTTCTTTATCGCTCAGCAAACAGACGGGCTACCAGCAACACAATCGTCTACACGAACAGTAGCGCACGAACAAGCAGGAACGGGGACGACACCACCACTTAGAGCCCTTGGCATTCTCAGGGTGAGAATCCAAAGAATGATCTTTGTTGAATTTGGTAGAGGAAGGAGGAAGGGGATGATCGTGTAGAACAATAAGCAATAGAGAAAGCTACACGATCGTGTAGGTTTTATTAAGCGATCATCTAGTAATTAGTAAGTGATCGTTTAGAAAACTCAGCACGCTAAGCGATCGTTTAGAAAAGTTGGGCGATCGTTTAGAAAAGTTGAGCGATCGTTTAGAGAATATGTGCGATCATTTAGTATGTGAGGTGTGTGATTGTTTAGGCGATAAGGCACTATTGTATAGGTTCTCAGCTAAGCGATCGATACGGTTTCACACCTTTTACGAATTTTTCGAACTCCTTGCAAAATGAAACCAATTTTCATTTTATTCTTCAGTTATAATAACCAAATGAGATTTTTCCGCTAACGCACGATTTAGGAGAAAGTTTCGGCCAATTATCACATAATTAACCAATTAATTAATAAATTAATATAATCATATTATATTCTTAACTAATAGTTTTATATCATATATCTACTATAGTAATTTCTCCTCCACTTGATATAAATCATATTTATATCTAATTTCCTCCAAAATAATGTATCTCATACATTTAGTCTATTATATCATATACAATTAACCAGTTCAATTATATCATATATAATCGAACTCCCTCTTATCAATTCGAACACTTCAAACTAACCCAAAAACTGATTCTCGGCTTTATCCAAGCTACCTAAGGGATCTTATGGATCTGTGGCTCGAAGCTCCAATGGTACGTGAATAGCTGACTAAACTCTTTAGCCACGAGATCCACCATCTGTTAATTGCCAAACATTCCACTAAAGATCAACAGCTGAACTCTTCTTACCACAAATAAATTTTTGTGTCCATCAGATATAACCAATCATGAGTACGATGACCCTTCACAGATGCTCGTAAGTACAACTAGGCCAATTTACCATTTTTCTCTTGTAGTTATAGCTCACTTCTTAAGTACCATTGATTCATCTAATGAACAATACAACATAGTCCAACTATGTGTGAACACCACTCTGTCCAAGAGAAGGTGTGTGGCACTACATCGTTCAAGCCCTAGAATCAATCCTTAAGGGAGCCATCTATCTACTTACCTCTGCCTCAGGGAAGGAGTGAGAATTCCATCTTGTGTAGCTGAGTTCCCAACTCCTAAATTAGACGAATCCCCAAAATGGTAGGTTTGAATCGGCGACCTGGCCACTCACACCCATACAAATTAAAGAACCGCTCTCAATGGTAGGAGTTCCCAACTCACTCAGGATTGAGGTCATGTTACCTATGGTCATCCTAGTGAAGTGAAGTCTCTGTCATGAACGGTGTTATATAATGAGGTGTTAACACTTCGTGGTTAAGTCTTATACAAACTTTTAGTATAGGACGCCCCCGCTCGCATGTCTCATACACGAATGATCAGGATTAGATCATTTGTGACAAGTCACAACACTTGTGACCATTCCACAAATCGAGCCGCATCCGTAGCGTTATCAGGATAAGGTTTTCCTCCTATATTCATATACTACAGACCATTTTGGTTATCATTTAAGACATGATCCACTTGTATGTCATCACATACATGCTTAAGTTACATACGGATAACCAGGGATTTTATGTTTATTGGTTTGTGGTAAAGCAGATAAAACAAACAACTAAGAAAATCAAGATGTGAAGTAAATATCATATATTATACATCACAAGTGTTTGTACAAACTGTTTACAAACTACAAGACACGAGACTTTAGGGCATCAACCACAATAGTCAGAACCTTCATTAATTATCAATCTACCTCTATATAATCTGCTCATCGTTCCCCTGTGTATGTGTAGTTTGTGTTGGGATAGGGATAATGCAAAAAAAAAAAAAAAAAATTTAGCTAGTCAATGAGTGTATTTTAAAACAATTTGCTACTTCCTCTAGTTTTTCCCTCCAATATCTATTTTTTCCTCAAGTTGTGGATTTCTTTCTTCTTGTATCACCTTTGTAAATAGACTTTCTAAATTATTTTTATACTAGTACTCGGTGAATCTATGTTGTATGGAACTTCCTCTGTTTCTTTGTTTATGCCACATGGAGAAATATATGGGCTTGATATCATAATATATTTAATGTATGTAAGCTCCTCTATGTCAACTTATATCTCGTCAACCATCTGGGCTTCATTAATTTCTTGAACAGATTTGGATTCAACAACATTGAATTGGCCTTTTGTTAATAGACTTATTCTTTCTCGTGGGTTTGTCCCTTTCACTTTGACCAAGCTTAGTTATATTTTGGGCCTCGATTGAAGCTTGGGCTGGATTGATGTCAATATGCCATTTTTCAAAAGAAATCTTAATTTAAACCTACATTGGAAAATAAGATACAATAATATTTTTTGGGGAATAGAATATAATTAATTTAGGTTTTTTAATTTTTTAAAAATGATATTCTTTTTGTTTAGCTTCGGCACCTTTCTAATTACGGATCTTGTGAAGAAAATCGTGCACGAGGATTTCCATGAGCAGCGGAAAGATCATTCTAAATTACAATCATATATGAACTTTATACTTACAGTCATAAACAGAAACAAACGGTTATGCATTCACTAAAGAAATTACAGCATGATAATACAAATGATCAAGGAGAAGCACTACACATATTTGTAGACTCATCGCCAAGTATCTTGATCATGAACGCTCGAATGCAACAACACAGCAACCTCGAACACTCGTCCAACACGACCGCTACACTGCACGAATACTGCACCCTCGAACTCAGTGATCGCCTCGATCACAAACACCCCGAACAATACGAACGGCCTCCACAGAACCTCAACAGTGTTGAGTTGAGTATGACACCACCAAGAAGGCTACCTTGGTATTCTCGTTGTGAGAATCCAAAGGGTGGGCTCTGTGTGGACTTGGTTTGAGGCAGAAATGGGGGAAACAACAATCATGTAAACGAATGAGTAAGTGGGAAAAGGCAGAACCTATCGTATAGGTCGATGCCCAATCGTTTAGCAAAAGCTAAGCGATCATTTAATTCATCGCTTAACTGCGTGTCTGTCGCCTAAAACACTACACGATCGTTTAGCTAGCTCCAAGCTGTTGCTTAGTAAATCCTATTTACTTGACAACTTCCATGAGAAAATTTCCGAGAGAAAAAAAATCTCCAATTCAACAATTTTCAACATTACTAAAATTAGAAAAACCATTTACCTTTTATCTCACGGTTACCATGAAACCACCAATAACCTCCCACTCAATTGGTTATTAAAGAAAAAGAATTAATTATCCAATAATTAATAGTATTATAAATATAAATGATAACTAACTTACCATAATATATTTATAATCTATAGTTTTAATATTTCATCTCATGAAACATATAAACTATAGCTCTTTTTCTATTCCATGGTATTTAATGTAAATCTCATTTACATTAATCCTCCAATAGATGTATTTCATACATCATACCGATCATATCATATATAATCGAATTACCTCTTGCCAATTTGAACATTTCAAATCAACACCAAGAACTTATCCTCAACTGAATCCATTGAGCTACCAAGGGGACCTTATGAACATATAGCTCGAAGCTCCAACGGTACGTGAATAACTAACTAAAATCTTTAGTCACGGGATCCACCATCAGTTAACTGCCAAGCACTCTACTAAAGATCGACAGTTGAACTCTCCTTACCACAGATATATTATGTGTTATTTTAACCAATCAGCGGTGTGACAACCCTTCACAAACCGCATGTAAGTACAGCTCGACCAATAACTGTTATGCCCCTATAGTTACATCTAACTCCTTAAGTACCACTGATCCCTCTAATGAACATAAGTCATAATCCTACTATGACTGAGTCCTCTCTTCCAAAGAGAAGTTGTGACCACTATGTTCAAGCTCCGAAATCAGCTCTTAAGGAAGCAATCTCTCTACTTATCCCTGCTTTGGGAAGGAAGTAAATTCCATCTTGTGGATTGAGTTCCCAGCTCCCAGATTAGACAAGTCCCCAAAAAGGTAGGCATGTTAAGTTGGCAATCTGGCCACTCTCACCCATACTAATCAAAGGACCACCGTCAAAGGCAGAAGTTTCCAAAACACTCAGGATTGAGGTTGTGTCACCTATGGTCGTTTAGGTGAGACGTAAGTCTCTAGTATCAATGGCATTATATATAGAGTCCACCCTCTTGCACGTCTCCACATGAATGGTCAGGATCTACCATCTGTAGTAGTTTACAACACTTGCAAACCTCTACAAAGTGGGTCATATCCATAGTGTCACCAGGATCAGGTATCCCACCTTAATCTTTATAGTACAGACCTATTTAGGTTATCACTTAAGGCATGATCTACTTGTATATCACATATACATGCTTAAGTTTACATAAGATAACCATGGAGCTTTGTTTATTGGATATGAGTAAATTCCAGAATAAAATAACAATTATTTTATTCATCAAACAATGTGTATCATTACAAACAACGAGACTCCGGGAGAATTAGGACACCAATCCCAACAATCTCCCACTTGTCCTAATGCCTCGGGAGACTAATGTACAATAAAATATAAAATATGTATAATAAACAATAAACTAAGACATACCCCAATATCATCTTGTTACTCCCTGACAGATCATTTTTCCCTTTTGATTTCCTTTCTTATTTCTTGATTTGAACTTTCATCATTGCAATTGTGTGTTGCGTGTGCAAGAGGCATAGTAGTATTACTTTGGAAATTACAAGTTTAAGAGTGTTGGCATGTAGCATTGAATTTGATAATTGTTGCCCTGGTAAAGGAACCATGGATTAAAGGATTCCAGTCGATGAGCCATTTTCCGTTTGTCAGCGTCATAGTATGGATAGTGAATTCTTTACTTTCCTCATCAATTATGTTCATAGTCGTCGGTATACATCCATAGTAATTCTCACGCACCTTGATACTTGCTTCAATTATATCGAGCTTTTGCCAAGTGAAGGAGCCAAATTCTTCAAAACCTCCACAGGCATCACTCATTTGCTTAAAGGTCTTCAAATTCCATGCACGAAATGGAATATCCTTGAATCGAAGCTAGCCACCATAGCTAGGTATTAATTTTAGAACATTAGGTAATATAGGGGTCCATTTTTCAAATTTGACTGTGTAATCACCCACGATAACCCAACCTTATTAGCATAGAGAAGTCTGGCTTATTCCTTGCCTCAAATAGTAAGTATGGCTTTATCGGCATAAAAGGGATTGTATGAATCCACCGCATCATTTAACTCACTGAGTGTTACTATGGTTCTTCTCCAGACATCATAAAAGCACCTTCTAGAAAGGACAATTAAATTCTTCTTCCTTTTTAAAAAAGGAATGAGCCAATATTGTCATTTGTAAATGAGTCATAATTAGAGGTAGGTGCTGAATGAATCAAATTCCCGATGCAGAAGCGATTGATAGCCTTGTGTAAGTGATTTCTTTTTGTAACAAAACATAAAACCATAGAAAATAATACAAAATGAGGATAAACAATATTCTGTCTAAGCATGTTGTCTAAATTAACATAGAGGAAGGGAAGACAAAAAAAAATTACCCATGAAGAAAATCTATCTTCATAATTTCCTCTCTTGGAATAATGAACTCCTCTACTTCTTGCGAACATAGCAAAGTCACAGGGACTCTTGAAACCACCATAAATGACTTCCTCACTATTCTCAAGGTAAGAATCAAGATAGGGTTATGGGCTTACCTTGTTAATTTTGGTGAGGGAGAAGGAAATTTCTTTGAGAGGGATTTTTACAGAGAGGAAGAATACAGAGAGTTTCACTATGTTTCACGTACACCACCCTCAACTACATCTGTGAATCGTATATGAGAGAGATGAGGGGAATTATTTTCATAACTCCCTTCATCACGTACAACCTTGAATTATATTGAAATAATATAATGAAATAAAACCTTATATTATATCCTATATAATATAACCTATAGTTTATATTATATCATATACTAATTTTATATTCTCTCATAAAACTTATAGTTTTAATATGAATCTCATTCATATAATTAATATTTGAATCATATTCAAATATTTATCTCTCTCATTAAACTTTATATTATTGTGTATTCATATACATTATATTAATTGCATCTCATACAATTAATTTTCTTTAATTAATTTAAACAATTCAAATTAATCCAAAATTAATTGATTCTTATTTAACCCTTATTGAGCTAGCAATGAGACCTTATGGACCTACAAATTAGAAGCTTCAATAATACGAGATTAATTAATTGAACTCATTAATTAAATTAATCAATAGTTATTAACTATCGGTCACTCAATTAAAGACTGACAACTACACTTTTCGTACTATAGATATATTTCTATATCCATTGGATATACACATCAACAGTAAGTTGACCCTACACGAATTGCTTGTAACTACAGTTGGGTCAAAATTACCTTTTTTACCCCTATAGTTACATTTAACTTCGTAAATACTGATGTTACGCAAGCGCACACGTCAAATTATTATATAGTAAAACGGTCAAGAGATCGAGTATCGTCCTCTGAGGAATTGGTTTGACTATTTTAGCTATTCGAAGAACTTTCTAATTTTATTCAGGGGATCGGACTGTGATGAGAATCTAATTATCTAATCCTAAAAAGCAAGAAAAGTTAACACTGAGGTGAAACTAGACAAAGACACGTTCTAGGGTATGATTTCGTTAAATGGATTAACCAAATTAATTATTTTTACCTTAGATTGATTTCGTGCAAATTATAGACCTAGGAGTCTTTTTATCCAGATATTCTCTCTCGAGCTCAACCTTTTCTAATAAATAACCATCGACTCGAATCTCTTCTATTGCTTGATTAGCTACAGCATTAAGTTTCTCCATCAACAATCTCTATTAATCTTCTATCACTTCCGTTCATACTTGATTAACAGTTTAACACACTAGATCTAATCCAATGGCCTCTCTCTCGAGCAAGACATTAAGTAAAGAACATTCAAACGATGGCCAATTATTCAAAAGCATTAAGAACAAATATGCTAAAATAATTATGCATAAATTCAATCCAAGAAATAACCAAATCAATTTTCGCAATCCATAAAACTAGATCAACACCCTAGAAACACAAATCAGTCACTCATGGTTACAACGCAAACATAGACCATTCATTAGGTTTTCAAACACAAAGGAACATAAAATAAAAGAGGGAAGAAATTGTAAGCCGTATTCTTGACTCTCGTCCTCGAATATAGAATCGGAACCCAACGATCTCTTCATATCTTTGATCCTTTGAAGCTCCAGGATACCGCCTCTATCTAAAATTACACTCCCTAGGGAGGCCTTACCAAAATATCACTTTACACTGTCAAAATAGCCTTAAAAATGCCTCCCCGAATCTGTTCGGCCACAAACTACTTATATAGGTAGCAGTCGTAGCATTGCAACGTTGGCGTTAAATTCACGCCTCTTCTAATCGTAGCGTCACAACGTTGCAAGTAGCGTTGTGACACTGCCCTGTTTTTCAACCCTCTTAGGTCTGCAGCATTGTGGGGCAGCGTTGCAATGCTCGTTCTACGCTGCCCTGCATCCGATCTCCACATTTTCTTTCCTTTCTCACCATTGAACATTACCCTAGGTCAAAATTTTGACCTTCTTAGGGGTATTTTGGTTATTAACCTTCCAAAATTGTTTGTTCTCATCCAATTTTTCGATTTCGTACAATTAAATAATAAAAGCATCAACGATCTCAAATTAAGCATAAAACTAACTAAACTCTAATCCGAGAAAATACACTTTTGGAATGCATTTCAAGTACCATCAATTCCTCTAATGAGTAATTAGTCATGGTCCAACTATAACTAACCTCTCTCTAGCTAGTGAGATGGCGGGACGTCTCTTGTTCAAGACCCAAAATTAGTTCTTAATGAGAAATTCATCTATTTACCCTAACAATGGAAATGAAAGAATTTCATCTTGTGTAGTTGTGTTCCCAGGTCCTCACACAGACAAATCCCCCATTGAGTTGACAAAACTGGTCATTCTCACCCATACAAATCAAAGGACTACTTTCATAGGTAGGATTTCACAACTCACTCCGGATTAAGGTCAAGTTACCTATAGTCATCCTAGTGAAATGTAAATCTCTTTAAATAACGGTGTTATAAAAAGAGACTAATCATTTTGTGATTCGGTCTTATACAAACTCTTTATATAGGATACACTCACATACATGTCTCCACATGAATGATCAAGATCATAACATTTGTAACACTTTACAACAATTGTAACAATTACAAAGTGGATCTATCTGTAGTGTTACCAAGATAAGGTATCCAACCTTATCCATCTACTACGGACCTGTTGGGTGGGAATGCGATCAAAGTCCCACATCGGTTAAATAAGGGGATGATCATGGATTTATAAGGGAGGATAACTATCTACAATGGTATGAGGCCTTTTGGGGTGAAACCAAAAGCAAGACCATGAGGGTTTATACCCAAAATTGACAATATCATACCATTGTGGAGATATCTAGAGTTTCGTCATCCCTAACAAGACCATTTAGGTTATTGCTTAAACATGATCCATTTTGTATGTCACCACATACATGTTTAAGTTACATTAAATAACCTAGAATCAAATAACTATTGAGTTTTGGGAGGTACCTCAACATATTCCTGCCTTCTTTTACTGTTATCAGCAACGGTTTCCTTCTCTTTTCTATTCCTGAATGTGAGCATGTTGTGAAAAGCCATCCATCCTTCTTGTCACTACCTTTTAAAATAATAATGTAGGATTTTTTTGCCCTTGTCATCTAACCTGTAGATTTTTGCAATTTAGCCTTTCTTGTTTGAAGACTTTTCAATTCAAATGGTGAAGACATCATATCTCATTTCTTGAAAGAAGTGATTGTTCTTAAAAGTAGATTATAAAAATTAATCATATAAATGCAATAGTAGAATTACATAACTAAAAATCATTCGATACGTTAAACCATAAAGTTCAATGGCTACATCAAACCCCTAAGAACAAATGGTTTAGTTATGCATAATCATAAAATTTCAAGCTAAAATTCAACACAAAACTACAAAGAGAAGGGTAAAAGGACAAATAAGGTTTGTGTTACGAAATAGACAATTAAAGAATATGAAAGAACGTAAAAAGAAATAGAGAAGATCGACACGCTAATTTACGTGGTTCACTAACAGTGTGTTAGATACGTCCACGCGGCAGAGGGAGAATAATATTATTATAGAGAATGTTACAAAAAATAAGAATCTGCCAAATAATGCCTATAGAATTAGAGAGTTTATATAGTACACTCCTCTAAACCCTAAGTGGAAAAGGAAACGATTTAAATAATTAAATATATCAAATGCCAATTCTAATTAGGTGTTGGATTCAAGTCATGCCAACAAATCTCCATATTGACTTGAAATCTCCTAACCCAATTCTAATTAGGATTCAAAGATTTCCAACAAATCTCTACCTTGACTTGAAATCTCCTAAATCAATTCGGATTAGAATTCAAAGCATTCCAACAAATCTCCACCTTAACTTGAAATCTCCTAAATCAATTCGGATTAGAATTCCAAGCATTCCAACAAATCTCTACCTTGACTTGAATTCTCACATAAATAACAGATGTACCAGACTTCTCCCTCATGCCTCAAAATAGCAGATCTAGACTGAAAACAGAAAATCCATAGATGTACCGAATGCAACATAAATATATTTCCCAATGTACTCAGACTTCTCCCTCAAACTCAAGGTGCTAGAATGACGAACGACTTGAGTTTGCGAAGAAAAACTTCAGAATCAAATCAGCAGATCTGGACTAAAAATATAAAACCACAAATGTACCAAATACAACATAAATATGTTGTCAAACATACTCAGACTTCTCCCTCAAACTTAAGGTGGTAGAATGGCGAACAACTTGAGTTTGATAAGAAAAAACTTTCAAATCAAATCAAAAAATCTGGATTGTTAACATAATACCACAAATGTACCAAATGAAATATAAATATGTTGCCAAACATACTCAAACTTCTGCCTCAAACTTAAGGTTGTAGAATGACAAACAACTTGAGTTTACGAAGACAAATATTCCGAATCAAATTAGTAGAATTGGTATGAAAACAGAAAACACACAGATGTACCAAATACAACATAAATATATTGCTAAACGTACTCAGACTTCTTCCTCAAATTCAAGGTTGTAGAATGAAGAATAACTTGAGTTTGTGAAGAAAAAACTTCTGAATCAAATCAACAGATCTGGGCTAGAATCAGAAATCCACAGATATACCAAATGTAACATAAATATACTGCCAAATGTACTTAGGCTTCTCCCTCAAACTCAAAATGGTAGAATGATGAACAATTTAAGTTTGCAAGAGAAAACTTCCTAATCAAATCAGTAGATCTAAAGTGATTGAAACTCCGACAATTGACAATTTTGTGAAATTTGTCCATGAAAAATCGAACTACACTGTAGTTTTATAGATTCTGTTTAGCAAAGTCTATGAACAAAAAAAAAAACTCAAAATGACGATCCATCCATTCAAAACGAGGATCAATGAATCTCCAAAAGGCTCACAAAAATTCAACACGAGCCAACAATTGAAACTTTGGCAATCAACAACTTTGTGAAAGTTGTTCCTGAAAAACCTAACTATACATTAGTTTTACAGATTATGCTCAACAGCAAAGATGGACAACATCAGAGCTCAAAACGACGATCCAACCGTTCCAAATAAGTCCCAATGTGTTCTCAATAAGCTGACCAAAATTCAGCATGATCCAACGATTGAAAATTCTGAAATGGATAATTTTGTGAAAGTTGTCTTTGAAAAACCAAATTACACTACAGTTTTACAGATTATGTTCATTAGCAACGACGGACAAAACCATAATTTAAAACGATGATCCAACCGTCCAAAATGAGACTCTAGACGTCCCGAACATTTTGTTTGAAATTCAGTACGATCCAATGGTTGAAACTTCTGTAATCGATAACTTTGTAAAAGTTGTCCCTGAAAGACCAAACAACTTAGTCTTATAGATTCTGTTTTGCAGCAATTATGGATAAAACAAAAGCTCAAAGTGATGACCCAACTATTCAAAATGAGATTTTATGTGTCCCCAATAGGTAGACCAAATTTCAGCACGAGCCAATGGTTGAAACTTCAACAATCAACAACTTTTTACAAGATGTCTATGAAAAATCGAAATGCATTACTCTCCCGACGAATTTTTTAGTTTTTTTACGTTCACACCATACATCTTTAATTGTCGAACAAATGCGGAATTTCGAAAAACCCTAACAAGGCTCTGATACCAGTTTTTTATGAAATCAACAATTAAAGAATACAAAAGAACGTAAAAAGAAATAGAGAAGATCGATACATTATTTACGTGGTTTACTAACAATGTGTTAGTTACGTCCATGGGCCAAAGGAAGAACAATATTATTAGAGAGAATGTTACAGAAAACACAGAATCGGCTAAATAATGCCTATAGGGTCAGAAAGTTTATATAGTGCACTTCTCTCAACTCTAAGTGAAGAAGAAAAAGATTTAAATAGATAAATATATCAAATATCAATCTAGTTTGGTGTAGGATTCAACGCATTCCAATAAATCTTCATCTTGACTTGAAATCTCCTAAACCAATTTGGATTAGAATTCAAGGCATTCCAACAGTTTTGTATAGTGATATACCTTAAATAGTTAAGATCCTTTAAGAAAAATATTTCTTATAAAAATCTCAAACTAATAATGGTTTCAATTAAAACTCCCGACTTTTTATGAGTTGATCAATTTATACCTTCCATTTGAATTCCATTTTAACATTAATACATAATTTTCATTTTATACCTATGAAAAGGATTTTATAATGCAAGAGCTAACATATAAAGAAAATTATTTTTTAAAAAATAAACAAAACTAAGAAAAACAATAGTCAAAAATTAAAATAGATTGCACCTCTAAGGATGGTCCTTAAGTCAAATCCACTACGTCGAATTTTTCAAGCATGGTAAGCAAGCGCGTGTGCCATAGAATTATAGTTACATTTAGCATAAAAAAAATCCTTAATAACACCACAATAATGTAAAGCATGTAGAAAATCCACACAATATTGAATCTAGTTAGAGTATCAAGAAGATTTCGTCAGAAGATTCTACAAAATCAAAGAATAGGTCTCAGACTTTATAGGATAAATATCGACTTCCAAAGCTTCATGGTGGGTCAAGACCTCAATAAGTTTCACATAGAATTTTTCTAAAACCAAAGGATCTCCCTATTGAAATCACGAACAACTCAGATGCCCACGTCACCACTTCCAATAGCTGAAAAATGGTTTTTTTATATATAAAATGATGTGATTAAATGAAAAAAAAATGATTTTTTTCTAGAAAATGATGTAATTAAATGAAAAAAAATGATTATTCATTTATTTGGGTGGTTTTTCATATTCTCATCTACTTCTACTTTTCTCTACTTATTTATGAAAGAATTATATAATATCGTTTTCTGGTTACTATTTAGGTGCTTTTGAGTCCATATCATAAAGAATTATTTGAGTGAATTATTTATGAAAGTTTAATATTTAAGTTGATATAATTATTAGTTTGTAGTTTTAATTGATACAATTCTAAAATTTATGATGATTTGGTTTTTAAACAAAAAGGAAAAAACAACACATTTTCGGCTCCTAAGTTTTGGATATAGTTTCTATTTTGGTTCATAAGCTTCAAAAAAATATTACAATTTTTTAGACTTAGAGTTTTGTTTTCGTTTGGCCCTTAAATTTAAATATTCACACTATTAACTTCGATTTTCATAAAATCTTCACTTTCAGCCTTCATCGTTAATGTTTATTAGTTAATTTAAAAGAATAATGAAATGAAAAATCGATGTTAAAAGTATAAATCTTTAAACTTAGAGACAAATCAAACTCAAAACTTAAGAAGTAAAAGTATAGCATTTTGAAAAGAATAAGAAGGAAGAACGGGTTAGATATTTATTGTTAGGAGAAACGAAAAGGTTAAGTAAATCCTAACAAAATGGGATGAAAACTATAGGGGAAAAGAAAGGGAATATTTGAAAAGGAAAAGGAAAAAGAAAAAGAAGGTGGAAGAAGAAATAGGTTTTGTTTTGTAGCCATAAGTTGGTTTTGTGTGGATAATACACCCATAAGTTGTCTTTTGGCAACATATTTGGCCAACACTACCACTTGAGTGAAAAGAAAACAGTAACTGTACAATTTAGGTTATGCCATTGTCAGGTGCACCCCTACCCCAATGGTCCATTTTAATTTTGTACCTTTCTTTGGCCCATCTCACCTTCTAATTCCATCCACATTATCCCTTTAATTATTCCTCATCACATCATAAATACCTCATATTGTCCCACTAATGTACCTCCCATTAAAAGGTTAAATGTTTGAATTCTCCGTTACGATCTTAAATATATTTAATAATTTCTTTTCATTGTTTTTTTTAAGATTTTTTTTTAATTACCTTGAATGTAGGTTTATAACTTTTAATTTTAACGTTTTTCAATTGAATTTTAAAATTTAGGTTTCATTTGATAATTATTTGGGTTTCGTTTGATAATAATTTTATTTTTTAAAAATTAAGTATATTTTTTTTCCCATTTCTTACCATGATTTGTATCTTTCTTAAGTAGAATTCTTAGCCAAATTTTAAATAAAATAAAATAAAAATAAGGTTTTCAAAACTACTTTTTTAGTTTTTAAATTTTGGATTAGTTTTTTAAACCATTGGTAAAGAATAGATAGCAAATGAAGAAAGTTGGGGTGGAAATGATGTGTATAGGCTTAATTTTCAAAAATAAAAACCAAAAATCAAATTGTTACCAAACGAGCTCTTAATTTTTTTATTTTTTGTTTTTGAAAATTGTGATCGGTTTCTCGTAACTTTGTGTACCATTATGATAAGTAATCATCGTCAAATTTTAAAAGCAACAACACATTTTTAAAACTACTTTGGTTGATTAGTTTACTATTTTAAAATACCCAAAAAAAATAACAACAAAGAAAAAATTACTTAAAACGATATTTCTTAGACTTGTGATATATATATTAAAAATTTATTGTTATTTTTATTTTTTTTTTTCTTTTTTTTTTTTCCATTTCATTTTACTTTTTAGAAAGAACTTACGATATTGTTGTCAGAATAAATGTACATTCTTATGAAATCTAAATGAGAGACTGATTATTTATTTAGAGTCGTTACTATGCTTTATGTTATATGTCATGTCGATTATTCAAAATCTACGCCATATTCGGTTTAAAAAGATCCAAACTGTCATTCTATTTTAGGTAGTTTAAACCAATCGGTCGGGGTCAGTTCAGGACCGGTCAGTTTCGGTTCAACCGACCGGTCTCCCTTTTTTTCCTCCATTTTCTGTTTCTTTATTCTTTTTTCTTATTTCTGTTTCTTTATATCTTTTTCCATTTTTTTGTTTCTTTATTTTTTTTTCATTTTCTGTTTCTTTGTTTTTTTTTTCCCATTTTCTATTTGTTCTTTTTTAACTCCACTCATAATTTTCGTGTTTCAATTATTTTAATATATACAATAATACCTTGTAAAATAGCCAGACTAATTACAAAATCTCAACATAATTTATAATTAATACTAATAGAAAATTTCAAAATTCCAATGTTAGAGTTCCAATACAAAATTTTTAAGTATTAAGTCGTGTCCAATATTCAATACAAAATTAGTAAGTGGTGTCCAATCCACTATTGTATCCATTGGTACTATGATACTATCCAATCAATGTCATGATAACAATACATAATCCATTATCCATACAAAATCAAATAGAACAAAAATCAAATACAAAATCAATATTTTCACTATTGGCATTCACTTAAATGTTACAAAGTTACATATCTCCACTATTAGATTAAAGCAAAAAATTGAAAAAAAAAAAATCAAAACTTTTGGATATACCTACAAAGATAAACAAGAAATGCAAACAAAACTTGAAAAAAAAAAAAAAAAAAAGATTTTGTACATGGCGGACTATAAAGATTGTTGTGTTTAAGAAAAAAATAGAAAGAAAAAGGAAAACAAAAATCGTGACTGTGGGTGTGAAGTTGCTGTGCGTGGCCAACGGTGTGTGTACAGCTACGTGGTCAATGAAGACTGTTGTGTGTGGCCAAAGGACGCACTTTGCTGAGGAAGGTGAAGAAGAAGAACACCCAACAAGAAAGGAAGATTGAAGATTTAAGAGAAAAGAAAATGGAATGGAAAATGAAAAACAAGACCTTTGGACTTCGGAGGTTGGAAATTTGAGAAAAGTTAAAAAGTAATAAGATATTTGAATTTTATTATTTATAATAAAAGTGTATTATTATTAATAAATGTTATAAATTATAATAATTATAATATTAATTATTATCAGTCAGGGCTCGAGTAGTTCGGTGTTATAGTCAGTCGGAGTCGTGTTAGTTATTAACTACATTTTGAGAAAATCGACACCGACCGAGTTTTTGAAAAAACCGACCTCCAATTTTCGATTCGGTCGGTTTCAATGTTCGATTTTTCGACCATCTCTGTTCACCTCTATTCCATTGAATAGAATTTTTAAGAATCAAATTTGAAGTGTAGGGAAATGAATCATGGCTTGGGAATAATTTTGAGGGAAAAAGAACTTCTTACGAAAAAAAATAAATGTATAAGCACCTTTGAAGAAAAAGCTATTAATATTAAATGTGTTTAGTACAACTCTTTTTGATGATTAAGTGATCAAAAGTTATTTTAAATCTTAATAAATAAAAAACACTTTAAAAAATTGGATGAATTTAAAATCCATTTTTTAAGAACAGAGATAGATTGTCCAAAATATAACTTTCCAAAAATGTGAAAATCTTTCTTTCTCCGCCCTAAAAGTGTATTTTTTTTTCTTAAATAAAAAATCGTATAAAATAATTATTTATATTTAATAATGTTTAATCCTGAAAAATTATTTTAAATAACAAAACTGCTAAAAATATTTATAACTAATAGCAAAATATCACGATTTATCTGTGATAGATTGCAATAGACAACGATAAACTACTATATATGTCTATCTTGCTATTAGTTGTAAATATTTTTACAACTAATAGCAAAATATTTTAATAGATAGTAGTCTATCGATGTTGTCTATCGCAATCTATAATAAATAGACTTAGGATATTTTTTTATTAGTTGTAAATATTTTGGTTCGTTTTTCAATATTTGAAAACAGTCCGTTAATCAAACTCAAAATTAGTGACACTAAAAATATGTCATAGATTTTTAAAAATGCGACAAATCTCTATTTTCCATCAAAAACTCAATTATTTATTTTTTCTTAAATGAAAAACAATTCTGAATTAATTATTTCTATTTAATGACTATTAATCATAGTCATAATTGGTGATGTTGAAAATTTTTTAAAATACAAAAATCTTAGGCCCCATTTGTTAGTCATTTCGTTTTTTGTTTTTGGTTTTTAAAAAATAAGTCTATTTCCTCTAAATTTATTTCCATGATTTGTATTTTTATTAAGTACAATGGTTGGATTTTTAGCCAAATTCTAAAACCAAAACCAAATATTAAAAGCTATTTTTTTAGTTTTCAAATTTTGGTTTAGTTTTTTAAACCATGGGTAAACAACAGATGATAAATGAAGAAATTTAGAAATGGAAATAATGTCTATAGGCTTAATTTTCAAAAATAAAAACTTAAAAACCAAATCGTTACCAAGTAGGGTCTTGGTCTTTCTCGCAAAAAATGCAATTTTTTATTTTTTTTTTTCTTAATTATAAAATGTTTATATAATGACCGCAAATCATAGTCATAAATTGGTGACTCTAAAAAATTTCATAAATTTCTAAAAAAATCAGACATTTATGTCTTTTTCTAAAAAAAAATGTCCCTTTTGTTTTCTTAAAATCCAAAAAATTGCCAAAAACACGTATATTTTTCCTAAAAGAGTTTGTATAAATAACAGACCACGAAATGTTAAGTCTCTCTTTATAACGTCGTTGCTAGAAGAGATTTACATTTCACTAGGATGACCATAGGTGACTTGACATTAATCTTGAGTGAGTTGTGAACTCTTGCCTATAAGGGCGATCCTTTGATTTGTATGGGTGAGAGTGACAAATTTATCGACTCAATAAGTCTACCATTTTGGGGATTAGTCTGATTTGGCAGCTGGAAATACAACTACACAAGAAGAAATTCACTCCTTCACTATAGTTAGAATCAAAAGATAAATTGCTCCATTAAGGGCAGATTCTAGGGCTTGAACAATGAGGCGCCTCACCCTTTCCTAGTCCGAGAGGGGTTCGATCATGGTTGGACTATGACTAATTATTTATTAGAGGGATCGGTAGTACTTAAGGAGTTAGATGTAACTACAGGGGTAAAACGATAATTTGACATTGTTATACTTACCCGCAATTTGTGAAGGGTTAACGTGCTATTGATTGGTTATATCCGATAGACACGTAAATATATCTATAGTGCGAAGAGTTCAGTTGTCGGTCTTTAATGGAGTGATCGAAAGCCAATGAATGTTGATTAATTTGATTAAAAGAGTTTAATCAATTAATCTCGCATCATTGGAGCTTCAATATATAGGTTCATAAAGTCCCCTCGTTACTCAATGAAGACTGATGAGAATTAAATTAATTTTGGTTTAATTTGAATTGTTCAAATTAATTAAAGAGAATTAATTGTATGAGATACAATTAAATAATGTATATAGATACATTATACAATATATATTTGATATATTATATAATTTTATGAGATAAATAAATATTTGAATATGATTCTAATATTATTTTTATAAATATGATTTCTTTGTTAAAATTGAATGTGAATATGATTCATATTAAATTTATATATAGTTTTATGAGAGAAATAAATATTTGAATATGATTCATATATTATATTATATGAATATGATTCATATAAAATTCATATGTTAAAATTTAATGTGAATATGATTATGTTAAATTTATATAGTTTTATGAGAGAAATAAATATTTGAATATGATTCGAATATTAATTATATGATGATTCATATAGAAATAATATGTTAAAATTAATATGAATATGATTCATATTAAATTTATATAGTTTGATGAAATGGGTTGTTATTTGAATGTGGTTCAAATATTTATTATATGAATGTGATTTATATAAAAACTATAGGTTATATTATCTAAAGATTACATGTTATATGTGCTATAAAATATAGCTTATTATTTATATATATTAAGTTAGTATATATATATATATATATATATATATATATTATTTTATTAAAATTCAAATTTTGAATTTGAATTTTGAATTATTAAAGGGGAGGGAGTTACACCTCCCTCAATCCCTTCAACTCCTAAGATCACGTAAAGGAAAGAAGAGAGAAAAAAATTTATGTCACATCTTCATCTTCTTCTCTCTTTGTTTTGCATAAAACAAATTTTCTTAGAATAATCTCTCAGCTCTCTTCTCCTTCCCTCATTCTAAATTAAGTGAAAGCTCACACCTCTGTACAATTCTCGTCCCTGAGAATGGAGAAGACCTCATGATGGTGTCCGATTGTGGTGTTTGTGAGATTGGGAGAAAACGATGTGAATTAGAGAGGAATGCGAAGAATTGGTCTTCAACGGGTATGTGATATTCTAACCCTTCTTCTTCTTCTTGTACAGTAGAAAGCATGTTTAATTAGTTTTGTTTATCCCGTGTTTTCGTCCTCTAATTATTATTATTCTATAAAATTAAAATTGGGACACAATTTCTTCCACTGCAGGGAATTTCAATCCCTTCATATAGATAGTGAATGGAGCTTATACAGTGTTTGAAAAAAAGTTAACAAAGGTTAGCATTTGGCACAATGGCTATCTCACATTAGCATTAAAGGCAACAAAACACAGTTTTAGAAGGGCACAACACACCATTAAAGAAATTGTAAACTATATTCATTTCATACCTAGGGGGCCAGCTTCAACTTCAAGTTTAAGTGATTGAAAGTATTTACTACCTCTAACTAATGATTATTCTGGAAAAAGTTGGTTTTATTTCCTTAAAGCCAAAGACCAAGTATTTAAGAGGTTTAAAAAGCGGAAAATATAATATGGAAGTAAACCACTAGGGGAAAAAAACTAAGAACAAACAATGGGCTAGAATTTTGTGGTGGGGAATTTTGTCAATTTTGTAGAGAGTAAACACATGCAATAAGGTACACGCCTCAACAAAATGGAATTGCAGAAAGACTGAAAGAACAATCATGGAAAAGGTAAGGTACCTACTGTTTGATATTATCCTCAAAGAGAACTATTGGGCTAAAGCTGCTACATACACAGTAACACCTTAAATAGGGTTCTCACACTTCCTTAGACTATCTAACCCCTGAAGAAAAGTGGTCTAAACACTCTCTAAACTAGATGACCTTTGAGTTTTTGGGTGTGTTGGATATGTGCATCAAAATCAGGGTAAACTTAAAGTTAGGGCAACCAAGTGTATGTTTGTTAGCTTTACTGAAGGTGTGAAAGACTTTAAGATATGGCACCCTATTGAGAAAAGATTTATAGTTAGTAGGGATGTTACCTTCAGAGAGAATTAGATGTTTATGCAAAAGGAAAAGAAAATAGGTGAATAATCAAAGCCAATTACCACTAAAATTGAGGTGAGAAATTTGTTGAAGTGCTTACTGAGGCTAACCCTCATTATGATTCAGAATAGGAAGAGGAAGAGGAAATAACATGGGAGCAAGTTGAAATTTTTTATGCTCAATATGATTTGAGTCAATACTCATTAGCTAGGGACAGACAAAGAAGATTGATTATGCCTTCAGCTAGGTATACTGAAACTAATTACATGAACCTAGTGTTGAATACCATAATGGTTCCTAATGACCAAGAACTAACAACTTTTGAAGAGGCTATGAGTGGCCCCGATGCAAGATATTGGATTGAAACTATGAATGAGGAAATGGAGTCACTGAATGTAATGACACATAGTTAAGGGATGGAATAACCAATGAACAGAAGCTTAGGTATAAAGCTAGGCTGGTGGCTAAAACTTTCGCACAAAAACAAGGCATTGATTACTTAGAAATATTCTCACCAGTGGTAAAAAAAAAAAAAAAACTTCTATTAGACTTCTATTATCAATGGTTGCACAAAACAATCTAGAATTAGATGAACTAGTCGTCAAGACGACCTTCCTACAGGGACATCTAAATGAAACAATTTATATGTTGCAGCCTAAGGGTTTTGAAGTTAAGGGAAAAAAAATCTTTATTATCTCCTAAATAAGTCCATATATGGGCTTAAGTAGTCACCTAGATGCTGGTTTAGAAGGTATAATAACTATATTGCTAGCATAGGGTTTCAAATGAGTTCCTATGACATTTGTGTCTATGTTAGTTCATCATACTACAAGAATAAAGTGTATTTACTCTTATATATTGATGACATGTTATTAGTTGGGAGCTCTAAGGCAGATTTAACTCATGTCAAAGATCTTCTAAAGAGAGAATTTGACATGAAGAACATGGATGAGTCAAGAAATATCTTAGGAATTGAAACTACAAGGAAAAGAGAACAATATTCCATAAATATTATCAATCAAGCTACTATAAGAAAGTGATAAAAAGATTCAATCTAAGTGATGCTAAACCTGTAACATACCTACTGCATATCATTTCAAGCTATCCCCATCCAATTCTTCTATAAAAACAGGCTCAGAACACCTAAACCAAATGGCTACAGTCTCATATAGCCAAGCAGTAGACAGGCTAGTATACCTTATGATCTCAACAAGACCAGATCTCTCCTATATTGAAGACCTAGTAAGCAGATACATATCTATCCCTGGTAAAACACATTAGAAGACCACTAAATGGATACTAAGGTATCTATTCTGGTCCAAAAATGTTAAATAACCTACCAAAGTTCAAATGAATTAGAATTAGAGTTGTATGGTTGCGTTAACTTTGACTTTACAGGGGATTTAGACAAAAGAAGGATCTTTATCCAGTTATGTTTTCTTCTATGGACCAGATTTAATCAGTTGAAAAGCTACATTACAATTAATAGTGGCATTATTAACAACAGAGGCAGAATACATAGCATTGACAGAAGCAATAAAAGAGGGATTGTGGCTTAAAAGCTTGATGAAAGACTTTGGTAAAAATCAAACAGTCGTTAAAATCTACTGTGACAACCAAAGCGTCATTCATCTTTCTAAAAATCCATACAATACCACAGTAGAACTAAACATATCGATGTAAAATTCCATTGTGTTCGTGATAAAATAGAAAAATGAGAAATAGAGGTGTTAAAAATATATACCTCGCATAACGTCGTAGACATGCTCACAAAACCTATACCAAAGCTCAAGCTCCAAAGAAGTTTCAAGTTAATTGGCTTTGATCTACTAGAAAATGGGTAAAAAAAGTTAAAATTAGAAGGTACCTGAAGAAATTTGAAAGTTGATTCAAGATGGAGATTTGTACAAATTGAATCCAACGGTAAAATTTTTGTTTTAAGTAAAACACACCAATACGTAACTAAATCTACCTAATATATAAAGGAGTTTTAGAAAAGAAAATAGAGTACTAAAAAACATAGTGTGTACTTATCTTTATTTTCTTCAAGAAATTAGTTATTCTATGGATGCATACACTTCCTTGGTCGAACCACAAAATTCCTGATGTTCTTTTTCTTCTTCCCTTGCATGCATCAAATATCCATTATAAAGGTTTTCCAAGCTTGAGAGAAAGAGAGTAAAAGAGAGAAAGAGTAAAGATTTTCTTTTCATTTTGCTGCTAAATTCATTCAATATTCAAAATAGAAATTAGCTTATCCATGTGTTGAACTTTCGTCTTTCTTTCTTTTCAAGAGTTCATGACTTCTTGTTTGATAGCTCTTTGCATGACTTTCTAGATGTTAAACTCTAAGGGATGGAGCTAGTGAAGGATTGTGAAGTCTGAAATGGAAGCAGGGATCGGAATTTTGAGAAAGATGGAGAGGAAAGATTTTAAGAGAATTTTTCTGTGTGTTTTCTTGGCAGAGAGTAGTAAAATTGAGAGGAATTGCCATCAAACCTTCTGTAACCATTTCAAACAAAGAAAAAAAAATCTTCTGTCCCAAAAACCACCTGCATCCCACTTAAGGATTTAGAGAGAATTGTGGAGGGAGTAACATAACTCCCTCTCAGTTTTAAATTTTTTTTAAGAAAAATAAAATAAAATATAATAATATATAAGTAACCGTATGTTATATCAAATATAACATATAACCTATAGTTCATATTATATCAAATACAATATAACGTATAGTTTGTAATTATCACAATAACTTATAGTATCTAATATAAATCAATTTTATATCAAATTTATTTAAATGAATCTAATTCATATAATTAATATTTGAATCATATTCAAATATTTATTTCCTCTCAAAATATTGTATCAAATGCATTTATATCACATATAATTAATTTAAACTAATTATATCACATTATATCATATATAATTAATTCCCTCAATTAATCTGAACAATTCAAATTAATCTAAAATTAATTTGATTCTCAATTATCTCAGTTGAGCTACTAAGGGGATCTTATGGACCTATAGATTGAAGCTCAAATGGTACTTGAATAATTAATTAAACTCTTTTAGTTAATTAATTAAATTCTTTTAATTAAATTACTTAACTTTCATTAACTGTCGGTCATTTCATTAAAGACCGACAGTTGCACTCTTCGCACTATAAATATATTTTTGTGTCCATTGGATTTAACTAATCAATAGTGTGATAACCTTTCACAAATTGTTTGTAAGTACAGTTGGGTAAAAATTACCGTTTTTCCCCTGTAGTTACATCTAACTTCTTAAGTACCACTGATCCCTCTAATAAACAATAAGTCATAGTCAAACTATGACTAAAACTCTCTCGGAACAAGAGAGGGTGTGGCACCACATCGTTCAAGCCCTGAAATCAACCATTAAGAGAGAATTTTATCTACTTACCTTGACGGTAGGGAATGAGTGAATTCCTTCTTATGTAGTTGTGTTCCCAACTCCCCAATCAGAAGAATCCCAAAAATTGTAGGCATATTGAGTCGACGAACTGGCCACTCTCACCCATGCAGATCAAAGGATCGCCTTCATAAGCAGAAGTTCACAACTTATTTAGAATTCAGGTCATGTCAACTATGGTCATCTTGGTAAAATGTAAGTCTTTACTACTAATGGTGTTATATAGTGGGACTATTCATTTTCTGGTCTAGTCCTATACAAACCCTTTTGTATAGAACACCCTCGTTCACATGTCTCCACACGAATGAGTAGGATCAGATCATTTGTAAAACTTTAGAACAATTGTAACATCTATAAAGTGGGTCGTATTCGTAGTGTCACCAGATAAGGTACCCAACCTTATCCTGTTGGGATTAGTATCCTAATTCTCTCGGTGGTCTCGTAGTTTGTAAATATTTTGTACACACATTGTTATTAATAAAATAAGTGTTATTTTATTTGCATTTACTTATATCCAATAAACTAAGATCCGTAGTTATTTCATGTAACTTAAGCATGTATGTGAGACATACAAGTGAATCATGCCTTAAGTAATAACCTAAATGGTCTGTAGTATAAGGATAAATGAGGGATACCTTATCCTTGTGACACTACGAATACGGCCCGTTTTGTAGATATTTACAAGTGTTGTAAAGTACTACAAATGTTCTGACCTTGACCATTCATGTGGAGTCATGCGAGTGGAAGTGTCCTATACAAAGAGTTTGTATAAGACTGGACTATGAGATGATTAGTCTCTTATAACATCGTTGATAATTGAGACTTACATTTCACTAAAATGACCATAGGTGACATGACCTTAATCCTAAGTGTTTTGGGAACTCCTGCCTATGAGGGCGGTCCTTTGATTAGTATGGGTGAGAGTGGCCAGATTGCCAACTCAACAAGCCTACCTTTTTGGGAATTCGTCTGATTGGGGAGTTGGGAACTCAGTTGCACAAGACGGAATTCAATCCTTCTCGAAGTAGGGGTAAGTAGATAAAGTGCTCCCTTAAGGGCTGATTCCGACTCTTGAACATAGTGGCCACACCCTCTCTTTGGAAAAGAGGACTCAGTCATAGTAGGACTATGACTTATTGTTCATTAGAGGAATTAATGGTACTTATGAAGTTAGATGTAACTACATGGGCAAAACGGTAAATTGGCCAAACTGTACTTACGAGCGATTTGTGAAGGGTTATTGCACTGTTGATTGGTTATATGAACACAGAAATATATCTGTTGTGCGAAGAGTACAGTTGTCGGTCTTTAGTGGAGTGCCCGGCAGTTAACGGATGGTGGATCTCTTGACTAAAGAGTTTAATTAATTATTCATGTACCGTTGGAGCTTCAAGCTACAAGTCCATGAGGTCCCCTACGTAGCTCAATGGGTTCAAGTTGAGAATCAGATTTTGGGTTGATTTGTAGTGTTCAAATTAACAAGAGGAAATTCAATTATATGTGATATAATTGGTATGATGTATGAGATACATTAATTGGAGGAATTAATATAAATATGATTTATATTAAGTACCATAAAATAGAAAAAGAACTACGGTTTATATGTTTCATATGATGAAATATTAAAATTATAGGTTATAAATATAATATGATATGTTGGTTATCATATTTATTTATAATATATTAATTATATGATAATTAATTCTTTTTTTCTAATAACCGATTGAGTGGGAGGTTATTGGAAATTTTATGGTAACCGTGAGATAAAAGGAAAAAAATTTTCTAAAATTAGGAGTTGATTCACTCGGAAAAACCCACAGAAAAAGCTATCAAGTAAAAGGAGTTTTATTAAGCGATAGTGTTGATAGAGTCTACATGATCGTTTAGAGTTGACTATACGATAGTTACTCAACTGAACGTTGCTATACGATCGGGTAGAATAGTCTATATGATGGGTTTCCATTATCTAAACGATCGAGTGCACCGTCTATGCAATAGACAGTGTTCATATCTCCCACTTACTGGATCATCTACTCGATCGTAGACTTCCTATCTTCCTCAATCCAAGATCATACAGAGCCTACAACTCCTCGATTCTCACACCAAGAATACCAAGGTAACACTTGTGGTGGTGTTATATCTTAATTCGTAGATCGAGTGGGACTCGATTTGGTTTGAGGTTGTATGTGTTGTTTGTATTTTGTTCGTTGCATTCGATTGTTGTTGTGGACACATTGGAGACTGATCGAGGGATAATTGAAGAATGATTCTTCAAAAGTATGCATACTCTATTCTTTGAATCTTATTGTAGCATGTTGTAATTTCGGTTTATGCATAATCTGTTTGTTTCCAGTTAGACTGTGATTGTTATGTTCATTCTGAATGGAATTTGGAACGATCCACTTCCACTGCTCATGGAGATCTGTGTTTGTGATTTCCTTCATATCCATCTACGACAGACCGTTCAGGTTATCACTTAAACATTATCGACTCCACATAAATGTTTGAGCTATAGAAGATAACTTTGGATATTTGTTTATTGGTTTTGTGGGTTAATGCTACTAAATGTCAAATAAAATACATCAGATTTTATTAAATAGATAAACTACTTGTACAATACAATTACAAACTATAAAACTTACAAGATTTAGGGCATCAACTCCAATAATTAGCAGTCTGGATGCTAGCTAAGAGCGGAGCAATGCCTTGTCTGCAAACTTTATGAGAATATAGCTTTCTTCTATTTACAAAAATGGATAGCTAGATAGGTATAGTCCTTTCTTACTTTAAGTCTCAATACTTATTAGTTCTTTAGCCAGAAGTGAAGGTTGCTTGATTTTGATAGGGAATAAGACTTGCGTTTTTTTCCCTGGGTTAGGATCGGCTTTTGTTGGGATCAATCCAGCAAGAAGGAAAGCTAATCCATCGGCTTACAAAAAAGGTTCTTCCACGTACTAAAACTGTGAGACGTGACCATTCCTCCTCCACACTTGGTGACAACCTCCATTTCAAGTTTTGGATCAGATTAACATTGGGCTTCATTCGAAATTCTGCAAAACATGGCCAACAAATTCATTCAAATGAAACCTCTTGATCACTTTGTCACAATAATCTTGAGGACTAATGTAGAGCGGAGATTGATTTCTTTTTTTTTTTTTGTTAATTTCAATCTTCTAAGAACTTTTTAGACTTATTGATATCTTCCATGTCAAACTTTTTATTCAGAAGATCTTTGACATGCTTAAAATTCTCCTTAATTAAAACTTCGAGTTAGTAGCATATCATCTATATAAAGGAGTAAGTAAACATTTTCCATGAATGATTTTGTGCTTATATAAACACAATTATCATAAGAGCTCATCTGAAAATCAATGCCACCACAAAATGAATGATGATACTAGCACTTAGGAGATTTTTTTAAGTCCATAGATGGACTTATTTAGCAAACAAAATAAGTCATCTTTTCCTTGGACTTCAAAACTCTTAGGTTGAAGGATGTAGATAGTTTCCTCTAGATGATCATGGAAGAAAGTTATTTTGATATCTAGTTGATCCAGCTCTAGGTTATATTGAGCCACCCAGAGATAATAATTAAGGTTTACTTGACCAGTAATGAGAAAATCTTTGAATAGTCGATCATTGCCTTTGTATGTAGCCTTTAGCTACCAACCTACTTTTATATTAGGTTTTTAGACATTAGGAATCCCATATTCTTTCAGCTTGTATATCCATTTGGATGCAATAGACTTGCACCCTTTAAGAAAAGGAACTAAAGGCCAAGTCTCGCTCATTCATACTTAGTGACTCCATCTTTTCATTCATATGGCACCAATCTATCTTCTAGCAATACGGCCATTCACTATTTTTTCAAAAGAAGATGGTTCATCATCAACAGAATCCTTGAAGCATTCAAAACAGGAATTATATAGTCAGGTTTAAGGTATCGCAATGGAAGGGAAATATGTATGAATGACCCCTAAATCTCGAAATTTGGCCTCACTTTTACAAATAAATGAAATTTGGTCTTTTGCTAATGTCATCACATTATGAGTTCACCACTTTAACCCTTCTTTCTTCTTCCTCCTTTCTCGTCTCTTTTGCAGCACCTTTTATATTTCTTTTTTCTCTTTTTTGTTTTTCCTGCTTTTCTTCTTATACTTTTTTCTTTTTTCATTTCCGGCGATTTCTTTCGTTTACGCTATCCTCTAGACGATTTCTCTTTTTTCTTCTCTAGCGACTTTTGTTTATGTCGCCCTCTTTTTTTCAGTTTTCTCTCTTTATTCTTTGTTCTACAATTTTTTTCCCAAAGAAAAAAGTTGCAGGTGTGTCTGATGAAGAACAAGACGAAGGAGAGAAAAGCGGGAGGGCAAAATGGGAAGCGGGAGCAGGGAGCGGGAGTGAGGAGTTAGAAACAAGCCCGCATGCACGTTTTAAGGTCAAATTGGTACTTTCACATGTGGATGTCGTCAGTAGAATGGAAAATTTCAAGCATTTTTTAAAGTGAGGCCAAATTTCGAGTCGGCCCCTAAATAGGAGCCATCCATACAAATTCCCCTCAATTGAAGCACTATGGTTCCCATTTTTCTATCTCTCACAAGAGTATAACCACCCAAATTTGGTTGTAGTGTGAAATTAAGTTTTTCAAACACACTATAGAAGGATGTTACACAAAATGTTTCAGCACTTGTAAAGATAAATAGTATAGAACAAAGATAAAAGACATAACACAAAGTTTAGTAACCCGGTTCGATGATATGCCACCTATGTTTGAGAGGTAGTATGCCTAGGAAAAATACTTTTACTAATATGAAATCAAGCAATTACAACATAAAACTTATCTATAAATAAATTGCAATTAAAGTGACATATATATAGCTCAACTTATTGAATAATCACTTAAGCTTCCCCTAAGTGCAAGAATTACTCTCAAAAGAATTTAGGCTTTCCCTAAGCTTGAATGTATTAGTAAGCAATCACTTAGACTACCCCTAAGTTTGAGACTCCCTCTCAATTATAATCTTTCTACTTTCAAATGAAGTCCACTTCACTTGCATAAACTTAGGCTTCCCTAAATATGTGACTCTCCTCACACATTCAACCAATTAATCTCAACATGTTTTCGTGATTGTCTCAAATAATACGACGATCTTCTCATACATAAGTTTCATATCATATAAGCTCGTGTTATACAATCAACCACTTCATAGAGAACAACCAGGAAAAAAAACTACAAAATGGTTAACCCTAAAGCAACAACCTCCAACAGATTAAATAATCAGCACATGAGAATTTCCACATGAGAGACAACAAACACACACCAAACTTGAAACAAATATTGTCAATACACAACTTCTTAACATATCGTCTCTATCTCTTCATTTTCAGTAGATTTTTCAACCAGTTCTTTTGAATCATCTTGAGGTACAAATTAGTAGATTGATTATTCAATTTCTCTACCTTAATTTCATTATTATTCCTTTTTGGAACACAATCACCATTTTCTTCCTTTTGAACAAATATTTCAACCTCTTTAAATGTCACCATTCTATCGTTAATAGGGTTGGCAACGGGATCGAGGTATTTTCCATCCCCGTCCCTACCAATTGAAATCGAGGACGGGGCCGAGATTCCAAAATAGAAAATAGCGAGTTTCTAAGCATACCCATTTCACCAAATTTCATCTTTCCATTTTCAGTCGGCACATTTCTGTCCGTCCTTCTCCTTATGGGGGTCTCCCTTATTGCTCTCCCATAAAGATATTGATCCATTTTCTTCTCTTCTGTTCTTGTTCAAAAAATTTGTTTCAGAGCCAAAGAAATATTTCCACATCAAAAGGAACAGGAACCCACCATTTTTCTTTGCAGATTTTGGTTGCTTTGATTTTGGTGTTTTCTTATCGGGTTTTGATTGGTTTATTATGTTTGTGATGGATCGGTGTTGGTAATGATACGAATGTGATTGTTTTGAGTTGTTGTTTGTGATTGTTATGTTTTTATGATCATAGATTTGTGATTCTTCAAGAAATTTGTATTCTCAAATGGGTTTGGTTTCTTTTTTGTGTTTTTATTATATATATAAAATTAAATTGAAAAAACTAATCGAAATCAGGGTCGGAGACGTGAACGGGGTAGGAATATCTTGCTGTTCCCAACCAGGGATCCAGTTATAATCTCCGATTTGATCCTATCTCCGATCAAATTGGAGATTCTCCACTCCAATCAGGATGCATATTTAGAATTTTAAGTCTTGAAATGTTAAATTTAGGGTTTAGACAACTATATTTAAGAAAACTGTATATGCACTATAGATTTCGATAGTTTGTGTTTGGAATGTAAGTATAAAAAGTCATTTTATAATAAAATTATAACTTAAAAGTTAATTAATTCATTATGGGGTAAATCATTATTCATGAATCTAATCCATTTGTCATGTCAACATCAAAGTAAATGTGATCACATATTAGTGTATTTTTTATTCTTTTTACCATATTTTGATGGGAAATTTGTCAGCAAGCACAAATACAAGATAATTCAATAAAATGCTGCACGCGCTATGGAGTTCTATAGTTTCACCTCCTACACTTTGGAAAAGAAAATTACTAAATTTTCTCGCCCAATTAATGAGAGCGTTGTTTAAACGCGCCTACCCGAGAGTAAAACACTAAGATCTTTTAATCTGTTTGATTTTGTTTACCAAATTTTCAAATAAAAGAAAAATGACAAAATTATTTATAAATATAACAAAACATACATTGCATATATATCTATTGTGATTAACATCAATGAATATCAATGATAGATGTCTATCAGGTTTATCACGATCCATCACTGATAGACAGTGACATTTTTGTTATACTTGAAAATAATTTCAACAATTTTACTATTTAAAATAATTATCTTTATTTTCGTCTATTTAAAAACATAATTTCTTTCTTTAAAAATGAAAAAAAAAAACTTAAAATCTCTTTTTCTAAAAATAATTTTGTTTTAGTTTTTTACAAACTTATAAATAAAATAAGGCTAGATTTTTGTTAGGGGAGAATCGAACTTCTAATTTTTAAGGTCAATCATATAAGTTTTATGTCAATTGATTTATGCACACATTAACAATTATATTTAAAATGTTATACTCTATAAACTTGAAAGTTTGTATCTAAAATGTCTTAGACTCTAAAAAGTGTTTAATAAATCTTTTTGTTGGGAGATTTCAAAAATAGAAAAATAAGAGAAACTATTTAAATTTAATCTTCTTTGATAAAGGTTAATAGACGCTAATAGAAGTCTATCAGTGTCTATCAATGATGAAAACTAATAGAAGTCTATCATTGTTATTATGTAATATATGCTATAGAAGTCTGTATATTTTTTTTTTTTTTTTTTTTTGCTATTTCTATAAATAGTTTGACATTTTTGAAAATTTTCTATTCTTATTTTTCAAATTTGACTCCATCAATTTGCGAATTTTAAAAATATCTATTGGATTCCAAAACCTTCAATTTTGTGTCTAATAAATTCCTTACATATCTAGAAACTTTAAAAAAATAGTTGATCTCTAAATTTAAAATTGCATCTTATGAAATAGGACCTTTAACTTAACTTTCAATTTTATGTATAATTACCAAGGTTTAAAACACATATGTCGAGATGTTGAAGCCTTAATTTTACAAAAAAATGTTAATGAAAATATTGATAAAATGTTGATGTCGTGAATTTAAAAAAAAAAAAAGTTATAAAAACAACAAAATTAAAAACATTATTTAGATTCATAAATGAACAATTTACTATGGTTTTTAAACAACTTGACATGTTTATTAATCATATTTTATTTACATAAATGACATTTTATTGTTTTTTTTTTTTTTTTTATGTATCTTAGATTTTGTTACGAATAATGAAACTTTTTTATTTATCTCTCATGATGATATCTATCCTATATAATGTAGAAATATTGATGGAGAAATGTCGATATGTTGATTAAAAATTTAATACGATGGTAGTAAGTTCATGAATTTTAATGTTTATCGAAAGATTATAAGTAAATTAATAATTTATTAAACATAAATTTGGAAGTTAAAATCTGTACAATACTTTTTAAAGGGACCTTGTAGATAGAAACTTAAAAATTTGGAGACATCACTATATACAAATTTAAAAATTTGGAGACTAAATTGTGATTTAACTAGAAAAATAAAAATTAACCCATTTAGTTATACATATGAGAGTATAGATCCAAGTTATAAAAATAAATAAATAAAGACTTAGTTTTAATGTAAAAAAATCAAAATAAAATAAAATAAAATAAATTATACTAAATATCCTTAAACTTTATAGTTTGTATTAAAATATCCTTAAACATTCAAAATGAGTTCAAAAATATCTTTTGCCGTCAGTTTTGGATGAAATCCATTAGTATTTTGTGTCAAAAATATCCCTGAACCTTCAAAATTTTTAAAAAGTACTAGTAAACTTTTAAAAAAATGATCTTACTATTGGATGAACAAAAACCATTAATACCGTCTTACTTCTCTATTTTCCACTCCCTCTCCCCCTTCAATATCCTCTTACTCCCTTTTTTGTTAATTATTTGACTATTTTGGAATTTTTTGAGATTTTATATTTTAATTTTTTATTTATATTTTTTATCTTGATTGCTAAGAAAATTGATGTAAGCTAAGGATCATGAAATTACGAAAAAAATGAGAGCATCTATATGAAAAAAAGATGAGGATATATTTATAATTTGTTTTCAAATTGGTTCTTTTGGAATTTAAGAAAACTTCAAATAAATTGATCGTCATATTAATGATAGGAACATTTTAATTTTTTTTAATTTTAAAGTTATTTTTGCAGCGAGGTATTAACATTTTCTATTCATATACTAATAGTGAATGTATATTTTCTTTATAAAAAAAAAAATTAAGTTAAGGATATTTTTGAAACTTTTAAATGTACAATGATATTTTTGAAGCAAAACTTTAACGATTTTAACGGTTTCCATTCAAAATTAATAAAGGTAGTTGAACTTTTTTTAAAAAAGTTTAAAAATAATAATAAACTTGGATGAGCAAAAACATATAAAAGAAAATGATTTATTTATTATTATTATTATTATTATTATTATTATTTTTGCAAAAAGGAAAATGATATTCAGCATGCTTATTTATTAGAAAAAGAAAATATAAAATATATTATCAAATTGTCCTTAGAAGTTTGGTTGGAATAATAAACAAGGAATTAAATGAACTCCAGACATAGCAAATCAATCAACTTCTTTTGAAAATTGATATAATATTATTATTCCTTTCATGTATCCAATATAGTGAGTTAAATAATAAATACCAAATAATATTATATTTTTATTATGGAAGAAGGTTCTTTTTCTTTTCTTTTCTTTTTTTTTTTCCATCCATCCCACTATGTTTTTGAAAACAAAAAATAAGCTGTTTGAAAATGTTCTAATATTCGTTAGAACAAAAATTTAATGGTAGTATGTTTGTATAACTGTTTTTCTTATTGAGTATTCTTTTATCATAATTATTTAATGTGGGTGACATATATTTTTCCAAAAGAAAAAAATAATAAGAAATAATTTTCTTTCAATATTTCAGAGATGATAAATAAATAGAAATTTATTTTAAATGAAAAAACTATTGGAAAGATTTTCAAATATAATAAAATGTCATAATCTATCGGTGATAGACATCTATCAATGATAGATGATAGTAGTCTATTAGTGTCTATCACTGATAGACATTGATATTTTACTATATATACAAATATTTTGATTTATTTTTTATATTTGAAAATAGCGTTAATAAATAATTATTTTAAATGCAAAATACTAACTTTTGTATTTATTTTTTCAAAATCATCAAATTTTTAATTTAATTTAGCCCTCAATTTTTTAATAATAAGATAGAGGAATTTGAACTACAAACCTATTACTACGAATACATCCGAATGTCAGTTGAGTTATACTCACTCTAAAAATTTAGTCCTAATATGTTTAGTTTTAGTATCTAACTATTGTATATAAAACTATTAAGTAGATGCTTATAGAATTACTATATATTGCAAGAAAAAAAAAGTGTTTTTATGTTAGATTTATATTAAAAGGTTTATTAAGCTAATTAAAAATACAGTTAATTTTATAAAACCAAAAAATGGTTAATTTTGTTTAATATTTGAACTTACAACATTGCATTTATTTGATCCCTTAACCTCTCAATTCACGTCCAATACATCTCAGAATTCTTAAATTTGTGTCTAATAAGTCATTGACATATTCAACATTTGAAAAAAAAAAAAAAAATCTAACGTGTTAGATACAAAATTGAAAGTTTAAGGTCTCATTACACACGAAATTCAATTTCATATACATTAAATTAGTTAATTTTAAAAAATTTTGAATATGGTAAAAAATTATTAAACACATACTTAAAAGTCGAAAGACCTGTTAGACGTTTTAAAATTTAATAGATCTAACTACTAAATATATATTTAAAAGTTTAAGTAGGTATTAAATATTTTTTATAGACATAAAATTAAAAGTTGTAACATAAAAAAATATAAGATTTAAGAATGAAAATATAATAACAAAATAGAAAAAAACTAAGAAAATAATTATGCAAAGAATATACTTGTGAAAACAATAGCCAAACAACCATTTGAAGATCTAAAATGGTGAGAGACCAAAGTGATGAAATGACCTTTGAAGTATGAGCCAAGTAGAAAGCCAACAGAATTTAATGTTGATAATTATGATATGTCATTGTCTTTCTTGTTTGGAAAAGATAACTCTTTCTCTCTCTTGTATTATTATTGCTCTTTTTCACATAGACAATTAGTCCACACCAAATACCATTCATGGAATTTCTTTTAACTTCGCTATTATAGCTTTTAAAACTTCTTCAAAATGTAAACTATTTCTTACAACTTATTACATAGGAAAAATACTTTTTTTTTTTTTTAAGTCTTCTAAATTTCGAATCTAATTTCTATTTAGTTCACGACTTTCAAAATGTTACACAATTAATTTTTAAATTTTGAGTTTCGATTCAATTTTGTCTCTGAACTTCTAAATATTACAATCTTACTATTGACATTTCAATTTTACTTCAATTTAGTCTCTATGTTTCAATATTCACACTTTTAACCTTGGTTATTCACTAAATACTCATTTTTCATCCTTAGGATTTATTTATGTCAACAAATTGAAAATCATTAAAAGGATTATACTTAATTAAGTTTCACTTTTTTTATCCTTTTAAAATAAAATTTAAAAGTTCATTTTATAATTTTTTTAATTAATTAATAGAAATTTACGTCAATGATTGAAAACGAGTATTTAATGAAAAATTGAAGTTAAAAATGTAAAATCTTGAAACCTAAAGACAATTTTTTTTTAAAAAAAAAAAAAATCCTCAAATTTCAAAGGTAAGATTATAATATTTTAAAACCTAAGGACTAAATTGAAATACAATTTAAAACTTAAAGATCAAATGTATAATATTTGAAAATCTAGGAACTAAATAGATACTAGACCAAAATTTAAGGATAAAAAATGTACTTTTTTTAATTAAAAAAAATGTGTAATATTCATTGTTTTGATTAGTGCCTAAAAGGTACGTTCTATTCTATTTTAGTATATAAATTTGGTATATAATTCTAACAAATTTTTAGTCATTCCACACGTTAGTTTTTATTGAAAATTGGTAAATAATAATAATAATAATTTTCATATATATATATATATATAAAGACATCATGTGTGAATTTAATTCTAAAATTTATAAAGGTAAAGTTAATTAATACATACTAATCTTAAAAATAAATAAAATTCTATATAACATTCAAAGTATAGAAACTAAATTTGACCTTTGAAAATATAGAGACTAGAATAGAACGAAATTCAAAGTAACATATAAGATAATTGCAATGGGTAATACTTTAGGACTAATAATTAAGTATATAACAGTACTTTTAAATAATTACAAATATAGTCAAATCTATTCGTAATAGACTCTATTGGTTAGACTCCTATATGAATGATACAGTCTACCATTTATAGACTTTGAGAGCTTGTCTAAATTTTGTTATATCTGTAAATTATTTTGTATTTGTGTCATTTGTTAATACTTTGGACTTAATTATTATATCTGTAACTACCCCAAATATGTAGACGTTTACCAAAGATTTATGTTTTAATATATATTTTAATTTTAGACTTCTCTTAAAATTGATTAAAAGACACTTACTCTTAAAAATTGCATTCTCAAATAAAGATATTATCATTACACTTCATTTAGTAAACTTGTTTGTTTAAAAATAACATTACAAACTTTCCAAATGCCCTTTTTCTCTATTTTTAGAAGCCTTCATGAGGATATATTTTACTTATAATTTAAATAAATTAAATATAAAAAATTATGAGATTATATTTATGTGATCATAAAAGTCAAATATTTCATATTTGTTGTACTGAAAAAACACGAATAAAAATACAACGAATTAAGCTCAATTTGAGAGTCCTTAAACTAAAGTTGCGTATGGAATTGAATAACACTAAAATTGACCATGATGTGAACAAATATGTTAAATGACTTTTTTAAACACAAATTCATTCTCATGATTTTTAAAATTTGTTCCATACTAACTTCTAAAAATAGATTTTTTATAACATAATTTTTCAAAAAAAAAAAAAAAAAAAAAAAAACATTGCACCTATTCCTCTTATATTTACAAATAATCTACCGCAAACAAAATATAAATTTAAGTTCAACACATAGATATAACATTTTAAATAATGATTTAAAAATATAAATTATCAACAAAAAAAAATTGTGTAAATTTTGATAGTGGGTCTATGTAAGTCATTATTGTTAATCACAACAAATCAACATTATTTATCACTATTACAAATTTGGACTTGTTGACTAAAAAAAAATTAATAATAAAAAGCCTTTATTGATGGCTAAAAAAATCAATCAAACCTCTATCAACGAAACCCTTTTCCGTTCAAAATCGAAATTTATCCGATACTAATTTATTTTATTTTGTAGTTGATTTTTTCAAAAATCACACTTTCCAATAATTATTTTAAAGTTCAAACAAAAGACCCTTTAAATATCTCCAACAAAATTGGTCAACGAGCAATAAATTCAATAGTGAAAAAAACAATAAAGCCCTCAAATATGGCTGCGTTTGCCTATTACATTCCCAATAGCTAGGGTTCATAGGATGCATTTGAACTTCATTAGCCCTTTTAGTTATATTATATAGTATGATTAATAATGATATTAATTTCTCCCTCCTTTGTCTACAAAATCATCACATCAATCACTTTCAAAACCACTCTCTTTGTCCTCTTCAAAGTGCCCATCTCATTCAACACCCTAATTAATTTCTCATAATTTCCACAATTTTTTTAAATAGTACTCTAGTCTAAACTAAACTTTGTTATTTATTTTGAAAATTTACTTAAATTTTTTTAAAACTTGCAATATTGTTATTAATAGAGATGTTCAATTTTCCCTTAGGGACGGCATCCCACCTCGAACGGGACGAAAATTTCTCGATTAGGTGGGGAATGGCCAAAATTTGAGTAATTTATCTTTAAATTCAAATTGCATATAAAATTAATCATAATAAACAATTTAGTGATAAAATTAATTATTTAATTAAAATTTTTTCACATTAATGATTTAAATTAATTTATTTTTTATAAAAACAAAAAGAAACGGGAAAAAAATTTCCCGCGGAGAATCCCCACCCCGATTCTTGTGGAAAATTTCATGGGGATGGGGAATGAAATGGGAAGCGGGGACGGGGATGAGGAATGGCATCTCCGACCTCGTCCCACTCCATGTACATCTCTAGTTATTAATCTTTCTGCAAAATTACTTTTTTAAGTAAAAATTCATCAGAATGTTACGAGAAAAAAAATAGATTTGAAATAATGTAGCAATAACCTAGAATATAAATCAGGATATCGAAATATTGCTAGACCTTTTTACGTTCCAATTTTCAGTGGAAGTTTTAATGGTTTCTCGTTTATTCAAAAATAATTTTGAAATCTTTATGGAATGTCAAAGTTAATTACAATTTTTTTAAAAAAGAATATGAGTATTTTTTTTAAACAAATGATAAAGTTTGATTTTTTTTTTTTTTTTTTTTGAAATTTTGCCTTTTATTTACTTGTTTTTTTGACACATTCAAGATTCTAAATTAAAGGAAAAATTATTTTTTTAATCAATGAGTTTTGAAAATTGTGTATATTAATTGATCATTGAATTTTCAAATTGTATCCTTTTAGTTCTCGAGATTTTAAGAATATATACATTTATTCCGAAAGAAAAAATATGCATTAGGTTCCTAAAAACCTATTTGGTAGATAACTCAGATTCTGTTTTATATTTCTAGATTCACTGAGTTGAGCGAATATGTGTTTGGTTGATAGTCAAAATTCTATTTTCGAAAACTGTTTCTGGATTCTGTTTCCCAAACTGTGCAAATTTTGAAAACAACTTTTATTATGTATTTAGTATATTTAGATTTTGAATTCAAAATTTTAAAAATGCATAACTATATTAAAAATGATAAAGAAAATAATAATAACAATTATATTGTTTCATGTAATAAACTCAATCATTTTTGTTAAATTTAAAATATGTAATATATTATATATATTATATGATATTACTAAATAATAATTATACAAACATTTTAACATAAAACAAGTTTAGAAATGAATTAGCAATGATTTATATTCAACCTAATATTTAGTGAATAACTAAATATATTTTCAATCACATTTTGAAAATTTTTTAAATTGAAATTTAATTTCTGAATTTGTTACTAAACTCATCTGAAAATATGAAATATAACTCTGTTTTCATTAAATTTCTTGTTTTCAAGCTTCTGTTTTCAGATTACCTACCATACATGCAGTAAGTTTTCAAAACTTACATTTTTAGTTTTTGAATTTTTTTTTAAAAAAATAGGTTTAAAAGGTCTCTACATTATTTTTTTTTTTTTTGTATTTTTTGAATTAAGAGAAAATAATTTTAAAATTTTAACTTGTCTCTTTAAAATTGATTTTCCAATTCAAATGACATATAATTATTTAAAAAAAAAAAACTACTTAAAGGTGCTTAAACCTATTAATCTTAAGAATTCGACAATTAAAAATGTATATTTTAAAAACTCACGGACCAAATATATTTATTCTAAAAAAAAATTCCAAATACATGTTTATAATTTAGGGATTAAAAAGATACTTTTCCCCTTAAAGATTCCAATTTCTAAGTCCTTACTAAAGCATTCATAGCAAATTGTGATGGGCACTCTAAATATAAATGTTCCATGCATATATTATGTGTACCAATGTTTTATTTGTCTCTTTTATAGTTTACCATATTTGTTTTCAGTAATCATCTCTCAGAACTGAGTATCTGAAATGTCCTGATTGGTCAAAAGAAATAATAATAATAATGATAATGAAAATGTTCATTACAACAAAAAGAAGGGTATGGTTTGTTTGAGTGGTTTAAATAACTTGATGATACATATCATTCAATTACAACAAAAGAAGATGGCCCCATTTCATCTCTCAATTATTTCAATTACACATATCAACCTGAATATAATTTAACTAGTGAAGATATTATATTTTCTCGAAATGTGAGAGGTTTGAATCGTTATGATACCATCAATGAATTTATTTGAAAAGAGAAGAACGTAACCTACAAAAGAGAAAATCTGCAAATTGATGTGGTACTTGCCACACACACTCTGATCCTATGCTTAAGTCAGAGAGTGAAAGAGTGTGGAAGCTAGAGAGAGTTTGAGAGTAAAACTCAAGTTACCTCATATGAAGTTATAATAATATATTTATAGAGAAAGTTGATATAGGGTATTCTCTATGGTTTTCGAGTCGGCTTAAGATAATTAGATAATTGTCGAGCCAAGGGGTGAGCCTGGTTTCGTGTTTGTTTAGGGCGAGGTCGAGCGTCTTCCTTAGGCTATATCTTGGGCCTAAACTGCTACTTTGGACCAAGGCATGTGTAAAACATACCCCATTAGGAATTTGGCAAGGGTCACCCAAGCCAGTCCCCTTTTTCTAGGTCTATTTTGGTCTTTAGTTGACAGTTTTAATATGTATCATGCTCTTCTTGACTTTGTCATTTCGAGATGTCAATTATACCATTCAATCCAAAATCACCCATACCATATATATATACACTTTGAAGAACACCTTTTATATTTATCTTAGACTAAGGCTAAAATGAGTTTAACTCAGTTGGTTAATGCATTATACATTTGTCAAAATTTTTAAATATTTGAATCTTTATCCACACATCGGTAGAAAATAAAGTATTTAAGAAAAGGAAGGTGAAAAGGAGAAGAAGAGATTTTTTTTAAATAATAATAATAATAAAAAATAGTTGACAAATTTTTAAAGGCCGTCAAGAATTAGTCAACTGTGAATATGAATAGTAGGTGTTATTAGAAGGGGAAAAAAATCTTCATAGACCATGTAGATATTGAATATCTTCTTTATTTTGTAGCATGTTTCTTTATATCCTGACTAAATGTCTATGTAATTGATCAATGTAGCTTTTGTTTGAATATGAGTAATGAGAAATAGTTGGACATGTGAAAATGCCCCAATATTATAAATATCATAAAAATAGATGTTCAGTGTTTATTGTCCTAAAAGTTATGTGTCATTTTTCATGTTATTCATGTGACTTGTAATAATTCAGGCTTAGTATTCATGTAAGTCTACATACTACTTACCATTTTGTTTATAAATAGTGACATTTTCTGGATTTTAAAATTATGCACATTAGTGAGAATAAAAAGAAATTTTCATATATTTCTTATTTCCGTTAAATCATATTTTCTATTTCTATTATTTCTATCTAAAAATTTTAATTTTAGTTATTTATAAGTTTAGTTATATTTTATTATTTTATTATTATTATATTATATTTACTTATTTATTATATAACATGTTATCAGCACGAGCTCTTGTTGCTTTCATCGCTGAAGGTAGGTCAGTTTTTTTCTTTATTATAATTAATAAATTAAATGTTATTTTGCATATATAGTACATATTAAATTTCTAATATAAATACAATATTTTGTGATAGTGTTTCCATGACAAACCTTAAAAAATTAAAATTCGCAGCTCTTAACATTAATGGCAATAATTATTTGTCATGGGTGCTCGATGCCGAAATTCACTTGGATACCATGAACTTGGGGGAAACAATTAAAGAAGGAAATACGACATCCAACCAAGACAAAGCCAAAGCTATGATTTTTCTTCGTCATCATCTCCACTTGGAGTATCTTACAATAAAAGTTTCCTGCATCTTGTGGAAAAAATTGAAAAGAAAGGTATGATGATCAAAAGGCAGTCATTCTTCCTAAAGCCCATTATAAGTGAACGCATTTGAGGCTACAAAATTTTAAATCAGTAACGGTTACAATTCTGCATTATTTAAAACCAATTCAATATTGTTGTTATGGGGAGAAAAAATTACTGATGCTGATATGTTAGAGAAGACATTTTCTACATTTCATATCTTGAATATGTTCTTGTAGTAGCATATCAAGAGAAAGGTTTTAAACAGTATTCTGAATTAATTTCATGTCTTATTGTAGTTGAACAAAATAACGAGTTATTGATGAAAAATCATGAATCTCAACCACTTGGAACGACACCATTCCCTGAAGTGAATGCTGTGAATTTTAATAATAATCATGGTCGAGGTTGTGGCCGCGGTTCAGGTTGTGATCGTGGCAGAGGAAGAAATAATTATGATTTTCGTGGTAGTCATTTTAATCATTCAAATTTCAAAAGAACTACACAAACTGGGGATCACAAAGGAAAATCTCCACAAGATAAGAATTAAAAAAGTATTGAAAATAAATGCTTCCAATGCAGTACCTGTCGTACATTAAAACACTTAGTTGACCTCTATCAAGACTCCCTAAAGAAAAAATGGGGAAATGTGAAAGCAAATTTTGTATACCAGGATAATGAGATATTTAACTCATCCCATATGACAAATTTGAATGTGGCGGACTTTTTTGAATCTCCTGAAGAGAAGATTGGTGCAGTCAATGGAACATCAAGTGTTTCTTTTGATTTTGAGAATATCTAGACTTAATGTTGTTCTTTTCTTTTATCTATCTTCATTTTTTTTAGTAACTCTTATATGTTTTAAGTGTTGTTTTTCTTATTGTAATTATTATTTTTTTTTAATGAAGAAACGTGGATCATTTTCATATATTGGGTGTTTAGAAAATGAGCAAAGAAGATCTATGTCTGATAGACAGTGCAACTACACACACAATACTTACAAATAAAAATTATTTTTCCAAATTGACAATGCTGAAAGCAAAAGTAAATACAATATCAGGTTCTACAAACTTGATCAAATGTTTTTTAAAAGCAAATATTATTTTGCCTAGAGGAACAAATTTACAACTGACAATGCATTGTTCTCTAGTTAATCAAAGAGAAATCTACTAAGTTTTAAAGATATACGTTGCAATGGTTATCTTATTGAGAGTAATAGTAAGAATAACGTGGAAGATCTATATATTATCTCTATTGTCTTAAATGAAAAACGTATGTTGGAAACATTGTCTGCTTTACCTTCTAGATTGTATTATACTTATATACGAGTAATTCAAATATATGCAACAATCAACCTGAAGTTCATGGATCCAAACATAGTTACAATTTGGCATGACCAATTGGGTCATCTAGGATCTATAATTATGAGGAGAATTATTGAGAATTCAAATGGACACTCATTGAAGAACCAGAAGATTCTTTAATCTAATGAATTATCATATGATGTTTACTCTCAAGGCAAATTAATAATTAGACCATCACTAGCTAAAGTGGGGACTGAAACACCTGTATTTTTAGAATGAATTTATAGTGATATATGTGAACTTATTAACCCACCAAGTGGACCGTTTAGATATTTTATGGTGTTAGTAGATGCATCCAGTAGATGGTCAACCGTGTGCTTATTATCAAGTCGAAATCTTGCATTTGCAAGATTACTTGCTCAAATAATTAAGTTAAGAGCACAATTTTCTGATTATACAATTAAAACCATTCATTTTGATAATGTTGGTGAATTTACATCCCAAGCTTTTGATAATTATTGTATGTCAATTGGGATAAGTGTTGAACATCCTGTAGCTCGTGTTCATACACAAAATGGTTTAGCAGAACAATTATAAAACGTTTGCAATTAATTGCAAGATCATTACTTATGAGAGCTAAGCTTCCTTCATTTTATGGGGACATACTATTTTGCATGCAGTGTTACTTGTATAAAGGAACTCGTACTGAAGAGAACCTTGAGCGGAAGCAAGATCGATCCAAATCCATTTTTTATTGAATGTAAATTTTACAGTAAATAAAGAACAAGATATGTATTTATATAAATTACAGCATGCTATTAAAAGAGGTTTTAGAAACCTTACTTTTGAAGACTTTTCTTCAAGAATCCATCGAACGACACATGAACGTCTTGAGGACTTTCTTTAAGAAAACTTCGATCAAGAGCACGAACTCTACCACAAAGGCTCCCTTGGTATTCTCAGGTAGAGAATCCAGGAGAGGTGGGCTTTGGCTATTTTGGATTGGGAGAATTTTTAGTAGTAAGGAGGAAGGTTTGAAATTGTTCACCAACAACTCAAACCACACATAAAACTCTTCTGTTTCTTTTCCAATCACTTCAATGAAGAAGAAGACTCTCTTTTTAAACATGCCAAATATATCAACAACCCACTTACGTGGGTGGAGAGAAAAGAGGGGGAAATGAGTTGATATAAACATAAATATGATAACTAACTTATCATATTATATATAATAATATATATATATATATATATATATATATTATATATATATATATATTATATTATATGTTATATCAAATATAACATATAACCTATAGTTTTATTATTGTATCACATACAATATAACCTATAGTTTCTTTCTCTCTTATATGACATTTAATATAAATCACATTTATATTAAATTTAACAATTATGAATCCAATTCATAGAATTAATATTTGAATCATATTCAAATATTCATTTCCTCTCACTAAAAGCTATAATATATCAAATACATTATAATAATTATATCATATATAATTAAAATAACTTAATTATATCATATATAATAAATCCCTCTACTAATTTAATCAATTCAAAATTAATCCAAAAACTAATTCTTAATTAATCCTATTGAGCTACCAAGGGGACCTCATGGACCTATAGCTTGAAGCTCCAACAGTACATGAATAATTAATTAAACTCTTTAATTAAATTATTCACTATCCGTTAACTGTTAGACATTCCATTAAAGACCGACAGTTGCACTCTTTGCACTACAGATATATTTTTGTGTCCATTGGATATAACCAATCAACAGTACAATGATCATTCACAAATTGCTCGTAAGTACAGCTAGGCCAAAATTACCGTTTAGCCTCTGTAGTTACATCTAATTCTTTAAGTACCACTGATCCCTCTAATGAACAATAGATCATAGTCCAACTATGACTAAACCTTCTCGGGCTAGGAGAAGGTATGACGCCACATTGTTCAAGCCTTGGAATCAGCCCTTAAGGGAGCAATTTTTCTACGTACCCCCACCTCTAGGAAATATTGAATTCCTTCTTATGTAGTTGTATTCCCAGCTCCCCAATCAAACGAATCCCCAAAATGGTACGCTTGTTGAGTCAGCGATCTGACCACTCTCATCCATACAAATCAAAGGATCGCCTTCATAAGCAGGGGTTCACAACTCACTTAGGATTCATATCATGTTACCTATGATCATCATGGTGAAATGTAAGTCTCTATTACGAACGGTATTATATAATGAGATTAAACATTTCGTGGTTCGGTCTTATACAAACTCCTTTGTATAGAATATCTCCATTCACATGTCTATATATGAATGATCAGGATCAGATCATTTATAGCAGTTTACAACAATTGTAACACCTACAAAGCGGGTCATACTCGTAGTGTCACCAGGATAAGATGTCCAGCCTTATCCATTTACTACAGACCATTTAGGTTATCACTTAAACATGATTCACCCGTATGTCTCTACATACATATTTAAGTTACAAGATAACCTTGGATGTTAGTTTATTGGTTTGTTGTTAATGCAACTAAAATATCATATATTTTATTAAATAGACAATGAATTTAAATAAAATATCATATATTTTATTAAATCAACAATGAGTTTGTTCGATAAGATTTACAAACTATAGGACCCTACCAGATTTAGAGCATCAACCCCAACATTGTACGCATTAGACAAGTAGTTTATCGTAAGTACTCGCTGTTACAATTAGCTTATGGTCATAAGCCAAATATTTTCCATATGATAATTTTTTAGTGTGCACAATATGTTCCAATCGCTCCACTACAACGCACTAAGATGGGTCCTCAAAGGAGGTTAGGAATATATGTCGGATTTAATTCTCCATCAATTATTGAATATCTTGAATCCCTGATGGGTGATGTATTTACTGCATGATTTGTTAATTGTCATTTTAATGAGATAAATTTCCCAACATTAGGGGGAGGAATTAAGAAATTGGAAAAATAAATTGCATAGAATGCATCGTTATTGTCTTATTTAGATCCCCGTACATATTAATGTGAACTTGAAGTTTAGAAAATAATTTATATGCAAAATATAGCAAATCAATTACCATGCATTTATAGATGCAAAGAAAGTAACTACATCACATATACCAGTTGCAAATGTTCCATAAAAAATTGATATCCCAACATAACAAGTTTTCACTAATGAGTAATGAGTCTGAAACATGCTAGAAATGTGGTAGACCAGTGGGTTCCGACGATAAAAATCCTAAAAATGAAAAATAATTAATAGTAAAAAAGACTTGGTTGAGGATGTAAATAACCATGAAATCCTCAACATGACTAGTGAGGAAGGTGAAATACTTAATGATAATAATGAAATTTTAATACTAAAGATAATAATGAGATTTCAATAAACTATGTCATGACAGGAAAAAGATGGAATCGAACTAATGTAATTATTGACAACATTTTTTCATATAATCTTGCTCTTGATATTATATTTGAAAGTGAGGATCTTAAACCAAAATGTGTTGAAGAATGTCGACATAGAAAAGATTGGCTTCAGTGGAAAGAAGCAATTAAAGCAGAATTACACTCACTTTAAAAACAGTAGATTTTGGACCAGTAGTCCAAACACTAGAAGATGTCAAACCTGTGGGATACAAATGAGTATTTGTTTGAAAAAGGAATGAAAATAACGAGGTCACAAGATACAAAGCAATACTAGTTGCACAAGGTTTTTCACAAAGACCTGATATTGATTATGGGGAGACATATTCTCCAGTGGTGAATGCAATTACACTAAGATAATTAATTGACTTGACTATATATGAAAGTCTGGATGTGCATCTTATGGATATAGTCACAACATATTTATATGAGAATTCTAGAAAGATTTAAGGTATCTAAAATATATACATTAAATTCCCGGGAATGGTATTCAACAAAGTTACAGAGATCCCTATATGGATTGAAACAATCAAGACAAATGTGGTATAATCGCCTGAGTGGATATTTATTAAAAGAAGGATATCAAAATAATCCAATTTGTCTGTGTGTTTTTATAAAGAAATCATAATCAGGATTTGCTATTATTGAAGGATCTCTTACCGAAGAGTTCCATGAGCGCGTTCGGATCGCTCCGACCTCACCGTGACCGAAATACACATTATACATTCAAAACATACAGTTATGCAAACAAACACTAATTATCGGCATGCTATGAACAACAAAATAACAAGGAAAAAAGTGTCATACCAGTTGAAGACGTTTTTCAAACTTCAGCATTCAAAGCAACGGAAAACCTCCACGCGATCTACCAATACCCAGCGGAAGTTTCGACTGCAGCAGCACAAACAACCGCGAACACGAACTCTGTGGAGACGACACCACTAGAAAAGAGCCGGGTATTCTCAGAGTGAGAACCCAAAACATGGTCTTTCGTGAATTTGGTAGAGAAGAAGGAAAGATGTTTAGATTTTATGTAAGCGATCGTTTAGATTTTCACCAAAGATCGTAGAGGCTCTCGTTTTACATAAGCATCGTTTAGATTTTCACCAACATGCGCTCTCTCTATTTCTTTTGGACGACTACGACGGACGATTAAAAAATGAAACAATTTCATTTTTATTTCATCAGTTATAATAACCGACTCATTCCCACTAACCCATGTCCAAACTTGATTTTTGACTTAATTATCATATAATTAACCAATTAATTAATTAATTAATATAATCATATTATATTTTTAACCTATGATTTGATATCACATATCTACTATAGTATTTTCTCCTCTACTTGATATAAATCATATTTATATCTTATTTCCTCCAAAATAATGTATCTCATACATTTAGCTAATTATATCATATATAATTAACCAGTTCAATTATATCATATATAATCGAACTTCCTCTTGTCAATTTGAACATTTCAAATTAACCCAAACACTAGTTCACGACTTTATCCAAGCTACCCAGGGGACCTAATGGATCTGTGGCTCGAAACTCCAACGCTCCGTGAATAGCTGACTAAACTCTTTAGCCACGAGATCCACCATTCGTTAACTGTCAGATATTCCACTAAAGACCAATAGCTAAACTCTTCTTACCATAGATATATTTCTGTGTCTATCGGATATAACCAATCATGAGTACGATGACCCTTCACAGATGCTCGTAAGTACAGTTGGGCCAAATTATTGTTTTGCCCCTATAGTTACATCTCACTCCTTAAGTACCACTGATTCCTTTAATGAACAACACAACATAGTCCAACTATGTGTGAACATCTCTTGGGCCAAGATAAGATGTGTGGCTCCATATCATTCAAGCCCTGGAATCAGCCCTTAAGAGAGCTATCTATCTACTTACCCTTGCCTCGGGGAAGGAGTGAATTCCATCTTGTGTAGTTGAGTTCCCAGCTGCCAAATCAGATGAATCCCCAAAATGGTAAGTTTGAATCCTCGACCTGGCCACTCGCACCCATACAAATCAAAGGACCGCCCTCAATGGCAGAAGTTCCTAACTCACTCAGGATTGAGGTATGTTACCTATGATCATCCTAGTGAAGTGAAGTCTCTTTCATGAATGGTGTTATATAATGAGACGTTAACACTTCATGGTCAGGTCTTATACAAACTCTTTGTATAGGATGCCCCCACTCGCATGTCCCCAACACGAATGATTAGGATCAGACCATCTATGACAAGTCACAACACTTGTGACCATTCCACAAAGCGGACCGCGTCTGTAACGTTACCAGGATAAGGTTTCCCTCCTAAATCCATATACTATAAACCATTTTGGTTAACACTCAAGACATGATCCACTTGTATGTCACCACATACATGCTTGAGTCACATACAGATAACCAGGGATTTTATGTTTATTAGTTTGTGGTAAAGCAAATAAAACAAGTAACCGAGCAAAAATACAAGATGTAAAGTAAATACCATATATTAACAACACAAGCGTTCGTACAAACTATTTACAAACTACAAGACACGAGACTTTAGGGCATCAACCTCAACAATTATAACTATATATGTTGATGACTTAAATATAATTGGAACTCCTGAAGAGCTTTCAAAGGTAATAGAATATCTTAAGAAATAATTTGAGATGAAAGATCTCGGTAAAACAAAATTTTTCCTTGGTTTACAAATTGAGCATTTAGCCTATGGCATATTTATTCATCAGTCAACTTATACAGGAAAAATATTGAAAAGATTTTATATGAACAAAGCACATCCATTAAATATTCCAATGGAAATTTGTTTATTGGATATAAAGAAATATATATTTCAACCTCGAGAAGATAATGACAAACTTCTTGGTCCTGAAGCACCATATCTTAGTGCAATTGGTGCACTTATATATCTTGCTAATAATACAAGACCAGATATTGGATTTTTCAATAAATTTATTGGCTAGATATAGTTCTTCTCCTACAAAAAGACATTGGAATGGAATTAAGCATATACTCCGTTATCTCCGAGGAACAATCGATATGGGTTTGTTTTATTCAAAGAAATCAAAATTTGATCTAGTTAGCTATGCAGATTCTGGATATTTATCTGATCTACACAAAGCTAGATCTCAAACAAACATGTTGAGTAACTGCTATATCATGGCAATCGGTGAAATAGACCATAATGGTTATTTCCTCAAATCATGCTTAAATTCTTGTAATTCACGAGGCTAATCGAGAATGTGTATGGCTAAGGTCAATGACTCAGCATATTCGTGAAGCGTGTGGCTTATGTTCTAATAAAAAAATCTTCCAATAATATTATATGAAGACAACACAGCTTGCATAGCCCAAATGAAAGGGGGATATATTAAAGGGGATAGAACAAAACATATTTCACCGAAGCTTTTCTACACTCATGATCTTGAAGAAAATGGCAACATCACTGTACAACAAATTTGTTCAAAGGATAACCTGGTAAACTTATTTACAAAGGCATTACCAATTGAAAATTTTGAAAAATTGATGCACAACATTAGAATGTGACAACTCAGAGATCTTAAGTGATTTTTTCATGAGAGGGAGTAAATATATTATATTCTTTTAGAAGTATGTATTATATGAAATGTGTATTCTTTTTCCTTCGCTAGGGCTTTTTTCCTATTGGGTCTTTCCTAGTAAGGTTTTAACGAGACATATTTTAATATTTGGGCATCTAAGGGGGAGTATTATAAATATCATAAAAATAGATTGTCACACCATTCCCAGATTATCCTCTTAACCTAAAAGAGAATGTGACAACAGCAGTTACCAATCTTCTTGTTGGCAGTATTGCCTACTAACATGCTTAACCTGTCTTAGAAACACTGAATTATACAAACATACATTTACTGATGTAACCAACATTCAACAGGGTTTTATAACAACCATTCATATACATGACATATGTACATACAAGATCTTGTGTGCCCCAGCTTACTAAACTAGTCTCTGTATGAACAAAACATATGTACAAATATTTATAAAACAAACACCTAATCTTTCCCAAGTTGGAGTCTTTGAATGGTAGAGTAGCAGCAGAGTTAACTTCTGGGGAGTTGACTACTACCTGGGAAGGGCAAACATTTAAAAACAGGGTGAGCTACTAGCCTAGTTAGTGACTTAATAAAAACTAGTTCTCATGCTGAAAACTGAAAGCTAGAAAACTGAATACTGAAATCTGAAAACTTGTCAAGCAAACAGGTGCATAAAACCGAACCTTTTTGCACAATCCCTTGACGTCAAATCTACCTACGTGCAAGGTACAACTGCTCAGATACCTTCTCTAAGTTTTTCAGTATCGAGCTTAACATAACTTTCATTATATAAGCTTACTATACATGGTATCATAACACATAGCCTTTAGTGAAACATGACTTTCCAACGCATGCTTATAAATATTAAAAGCACATGCACTTTAAACATGATAACATCTGCTTATAGCTTAAAACATGCTATAAAACTCCTTTTTTAAAACTAGCATGTGTTAAACAACATTACTGAAACATGCTCATAAACTTTGTAAACTAGCATGCGTTCGTAACTTAGGAAAACTTGTTTGCTTGGAAACTTATTGTAAATTAATTAGCATGAGAATAAACATTCATTAAAACATGGATTCCTAAAACATTTATAAAACAATCATATTCACTTACAGCTTTGGGCAATCCTCCTAGAGTTGATAAGCTTTTCCTATTGGTGTCAGCCCTGTGAACATAGCAACTTACTTTAGCTACTAGCAATGATCTCCCTTTTGAGATTAACTTGCATAATTAAGCCCACATTTTCCTTAACACATTGGTCTTACCTCTCAACACCTACCTTACCATGCATTGAACACTTAGAAATTTCTTTAGGTTTTAAACTTTGTCTATGCGGCAGTCACACACCATCAACGCACACCACACTTGCCCTCAACGCATGACTAGGTGCTCCAACGGCCACAACTCATCGCACAGCCCTACCCTTATGCATCCAAGCCTTTCATGCTTGCGTACACAGCCCCACACTTAGCTCAACGCACGCTGGTGCTCACTTCTGTCCTTGCACGCGCGTCAACCAACAAGATGCCTACTTGTTCATCTTAAGCAGCTGCCTGCTTGTTCAAACTTTCCAGATTCAACTTATAATTCAAATAACTCATTTTCCAGACCTTTTCTCAGAAAATTTTCTTTTACAACCTATTCAAAATTGATATCTTAAAATTTGAGCTCAAAATTTCTCGTGGTTTAGCCAGAAACTTCAAATCTTCATCACTGGCCCATATTCACTCGAGAACTCGAACTTCTTGAAATTTCTTCAGTTTCCAGCTTTGTTCCTTTGGAGTTTCCTTCCGGCAGCCCTATCTCATCAACTAGACTCACCAAGCTTTCAGATGGCTTTGGAATTACCTTCATATCATGAGTAGATTGCTCAAACCATGCATCTGAAGTCAACCCTCCTTCTTATACTCGAGTATGCTTGCTAACCTTTAATTATTAAGTTGCCACCTCATTCCTTAAATGGGATTAATTTATCTGATCGTGACAGTTGGCCACTTAAAATGGTGGTTAAGCTGATTATCTTCCCATAATTCCCAATGTATAGCTACTTGACATCAACACTTTCCATCGCAACTCACTTCCTTTGCCATCGCACAACCCCTTGGCCGCTTGCCTCAAGACCATCACTTGCACCATCACACACTCCTTTGGCCACATGTCTCAAGACTATCGCTTGCACCATCGCACACTCTTTTGGCCGCATGTCTCAAGACCATCGCTTGCCTAAGCCCAACTCCTTGCTCAAGGTCGTCGCCTTGACTTCCCTAACTTGCAGCACCATTGCCTAGACAACATCTTCATGCCAACGCCCGACCAATGTCTTCATTTCATCTCTTGGCCTCATCAACGCCCACATGCCTTCTGAGCACAACATCCCATCGCTTGGTGCCATGCTTAGCCACACACCACTTACCAACGCATGGTGTCCTCATGCGTCCAACACTTAGCCAACAACGCTAGCTCTTCTAGGTGCTCACCTAACCTCTATTGACAAGATCATCGCCTACTAAATCCTCACACCAAAACCTCATGGCATCCACACCTTCTCCCATACTTGGTCAAAATTTCCACTTGCTAAGGCCAAACTCAAAACTACCCGAGACCTCATTTCCAATACTTGGAACTTTTCCTTTATTCTTAAATCATCATTTTTCATTCTTCAATTATTCCTACAATATAACATTAACTCATATTTAAACCTACTCAGCATATTAATTAATATAGTTAAATAGGGTAAATAGGATTTGAGGTTTTCACAGATACCCAATGTTTAGTGTCCTAAAAGTCATGTGTCATTTTTCATGTTGTCCATTTGGCTTGTAATTATTCATGCTTAGTGTCCATGCATGTAAGTCCACATCCTACTTGCTACTTTACCTATAAATAGTGACATTTGGTGGATCTTAAAATTACGCACATTGGTGAGAATAAAAAGAAATTTTCATATATTTCCTATTTCCATAAAATCATATTTTCTATTTCTATTATTCCTATTTCCATAAAATTATAATTTTAGTTATCTTTAATAATTATTTATAAGTTTAGTTATATTTTATTATTTTATTATTATTATATTGTATTATATATATATATATATTATATTTTCTCCACATCTGTTGTGTTCCTTAATTTCTACAAAAATTATTGTAGCATGCTATTAAAAAATCCTAATTAGTCCCACCAAACAAATATTTCAACTCATATAATTAAAACCGAGTTAAATTATTATTTTGGTTACCCTATTTGAATTTCATTTCATTTGAATTTATGTATTTTCAATCATTTAGATTTAATTCATATATTTTCAGTAAATCTTAATTTAATCTACCAAAATTATTATTTATCACAGAGCAACTTTCATACCATAAGACATGTAAATATATTTTCAAAATTTATAAAAAAAAAAAAAAAAAATGCACACAGTATAGGCTTCTTTATTAAACAAAATCAACCATAAACTAAACATTAGAAGCTATTTTGAAGATTTTTTTAAAGTTTATTTCAATATTTGAAAGCATTGTGCCTAAAATAATATTTTAACAAATTAAGTTAAAATCTACAGTAGTTTTAATGACATGGCAACGATTTGTAAGGCATAAATTGAAGTTACTAATCTATGTATTCAACAAAAGACATTTCAAACGAAATTTTTGGACCTGTTTGGTAATTATTTGGTTTTTTTATTTTTGTTTTTAAAAATTAGACCTATTTCATTCACATTTCTTACGATGATTTGCATATTTCTTAACTATAATAGTTGAATTCTTAGACAAATTTTAAAAATAAAAACAACTTTTTGAAAGCTACTTTTTTTAGTTTTCAAAATTGACTTAGTTTTTTAAACGATTGGTGAAAAGTAGAGAACAAAAAAAGAAATTTGGATGTATAAGCAGTGTCCATAGATTAAGTTTTTCAATAACAAAAACAAAAAAATAAAAAACAAAATGGTTACCAAACAGAACATAAGTAGCTATTATTTAAACAAACAACTAACAGAATGTTTATACTCTCCATAAAAAAAGGTCTGAAGTTTTTTTTTAAAAAAAAAAAAAAAACAAAACAAAAAACTAGGGTTTTCAAATAAGATCATTTCTCTCTCTAGCAAATAAGCCTATACTATATATTTTAATACTAAATTTGGGCTATACATAACTATGAAGAGAGAGAGGAAGAAAAATGCATTTTTTAAGTATTTTTATGCCCAAATGACTGACAAAACTTGAACAAACCAACCCATAAGAGTTTGGTACTCCAAATTTATTGCACATTTTCCTCCTAACCATTTTTATGTCCAAATGACTGACAAAACCAAAGCCTTGAGCTACCCAAAACATATCATATATATATATATATGCATTTCGATCTATGTACTTTCAAATGTCTAATTTTAGTCACTCCATTTTTAATAAATATTTAAAATAGATTTTACATTCAAGGTATTCAATTCTCGTCAACATGTTGATATTTTTTTTTTTTTATATTTCTACATTTTCATGGGGTTCAATTCAACATTAAAGGTGGATCGATATTTTTCATTATATCATTAAAAAAATTCCTTAAACATTCCAAAACAAATAACAAAATGTCTCTAACGTAAATATAATGTAAATAATAAGCATATTGACTTGTTTAAGAGTAAAATGACTATTATAATTTTTTTTAAAAAAAATCATAAATATCCATCGACATCAACATTTCATTAATAGTTCCATCAATATTTTTGTAAATTTGAGACCTCGACATATCGATGATAATGGCATTCTAAACTTGTACTTAATATTTTTTTTAAAAATAGTCAATATTAGCATTCGATTTACAAACTTAAAAAATATATTCATATAATGTATTTTATTGCATGAAAATTATTATTATTATTCAATAAATTTCGATGAAATATAATTTTAAATAACTAAATTTAAGTTTTATTGAAAGCACAAGTATTGAACAATTGAAACTACCAAGATTAAAACGAAATAGAATTCAAACTATAGATACAAAAATAATATTTATAAGATTACATTAAACTATCATTTTGGTCCTCATACTTCGAACTTTATTCAATTTTAGTCATGTATTTTCCAAAGTTAATTTTTTTTCAAAAATTGGTTAAATAATAATAAAAAATTTCATGTAAAGGAATGTAATATGTGAATATATTTTCAAAATCTATATTAAAAATGTTAATAAATAAATAAATAAATAAAAATAAAAAATCAACAATAAACTAGCATTATTGAGAACTAAATTACAAATATTAAAATTGGAAAACTAACATTGTAAACACTAAAATTAAACAAACTTTAAAGTATAGAAATTACCAAAAATGAAAATTTAAGCTGATAATAATAGACCCTTACATCGTTAATTTGTAGATAATTTATTCATAATTAGTATTAACATTTTTCTAAGGTATTTCTGATACTTTTCAATTTAAAAACTAACAAAAAAAAAAGCATTTTTGAACTCGTTTAAGACCGGTTTTGAAATTTTTAAAAGTTTAAGAATATTTGAGACAGAGAATAAAAAGACATTTTTTAAAAATAATTTAGGCATAATAATAATTTTGAAAAATAAAAAGGAATAGGGGTGAGAGGAGAGAGAAAATAGGGTAATATATAGAATGAGAAGGGAAATAATTTGTGCATCATTACACTTATGATTTAGTTTTTGGGGCAGAGGTGAAAGGGACCCCTTTCTTTCCCTACATTTATAGGGCCCTATCCCTATCTTCCCATCACATCTTAGGATAACTCTTGTCCTTTTGTATTTTGTTTCTTCAAAGTTGACATTTTTTTTTTCCTTCCCAATAAAAAATAATAGTAATAATAATATTTACAGTATTTACAGCCACACAACAAACCTTGAGTTGAGTTTATCCACATTTATCCTTCCTTGGTTTTTCTATTATTTTTACTGTTTTACATGCAGTCACTTTTTTCTTTTAAATTATCTATGTAGGTTAAAACTAATGGTCTACATTGGTTAGTTTGACCTCGAGTTTTGATTTTGTTTCACATTAGTTGAAAAAAATGAGGTTAAGGCCATTTTTTAGCTTTGTTTAATTTTAATTTATCTATTTTTAAACATCCTCATTTTTATAGAAATTGATAATATAATGTTAATATTTTTCATGCAAGAAAATATAATATACAAATATGTTTTCAAAATTTATGACGAACATGCTAATAATAACATTATAAAATTGTAGTATTTTGAAATTTAGAGTATAAGATGAATAAATATTTAATGAATGATATAAATCAAACGATCGCCTTTATAGACAGGAGTTCACAACTCACTCAGGATGCATGTCATGTTACCTATAGTCATCCTCGTGAAATGTAAGTATCTATTATGAACGGTGTTATATAATGAGACTAAACATTTCGTGGTTCGGTCTTATACAAACTCCTTTGTATAAAATATCCCCGCTCACATGTCCATACATGAACGATCAGGATCAGATCATTTGTAGTACTTTACAACGATTGTAACACCTACAAAGTGGGTCATACTCATAGTGTCACCAGAATAAGGTGTCTAGTCTTATCTATCTATTACAAACTATTTAGGTTATCACTTAAACATGATCCACCCGTATGTCTATACATACATGTTTAAGTTACAAGATAACCTTGGATGTTAGTTTATTGGTTTGTGGTTAATGCAACTAAAATATCATATATTTTATTAAATAGACAATGAATTTGAATAAAATATCATATATTTTATTAAATAAACAATGAGTTTATTCAATAATATTTACAAACTACCCTACGAGATTTAGGATATCAACTCCAACATTGTACACATTAGACCAATAGTCTCAAAATTTTTGGATATGCAATATATGTTCCAATTGCTCCACCACAAACGTACTAATTAATACAATTATTAATTTTATTTTATAATTTTCTATTATTAGTTTAAAAGTATGAGTCTTGAAATCTTTTAACTAAATTGAAACAAAACTCAAATTTCTTTACTTATTTTTATTAATACAATTCTAACTAAATTTTTTACACAACTTTCAAAGTTTCAATTTGATTTTTCCATATTTAATTTAACCTCGTTATTAATTAATACTTGAACATTTTACTTATTTTTATTAGTCCTCGAGTTTTGAGCAATAAATATATTTAATCCCTAAAATTAAAAAATATATCCTTTCAATCACCAAAATTTTCAAAATAGAGTTAAAATGTCCCTAAGTACTTTTTTATTATTATTATTATTATACTAAATATTAGCACGACATTTTGAATAAACATAGTAACTAAAGAAAAAAAAAAGGAAATGAGGAAGGAAGAGGATGACTTAAACATTTTCAGCAACCATAGAAAATTTATTCATAAACTCCTCAAACCTACTCTTTAAAATTTCAAAATAAAATGCTACTTAGAGACCAAACACATTTACAGCTCAAAACTTTTGGGGAAAATAAAATATGAAAAATTAAAAAATTAAAATTAACGTTTAAATCCTATTTTAGTCCTTCAACTTTGAAGCTTGTTCTTTTTTGGTCCCTAGACTTTTAAATATGTATATTCTAGTCCCCGAACTTTTAAAAGTGCTTAATTTAGTCACTACTATTTAAAAAAATTGTAAAGTATCAATTTTGAATTAGGTGGTCAAGCGATTTTCTATAGAACTCAAAAGTCATTTTACTTTCAAGATTTTGGTTGTTCAGTATTTTAGTGCATTGGTTGTTAGCATTTTACTTCACCTTCATTTTGCTCACACATACTAGATGCAATTTCATCAAAGAGTTAACAAAATCTTAATAGTAGAAAACAAAATAAACACTTTTTAAAAGTCCAGAGATTAAAACGATTGTTTTTTAAATTAAAGGATCAAAATAGAACAAGATCCAACGTTTAAGAACTAAAATAGAATTTAAACCTAAAATTATCATATGAAAGGAAGGATTATATGCATTATGGGTTTAAAATTAAAAAAATGTTAACAGAGAAAAAATGTTGAACTTTTATAGAAATAACCAAAAAAAAAACAGTAATAGACACAAATAGACTTTCATCAGTATTTATTAATAATAAACTTCTATCAATTTCTATCACCGATAGTCTTCTATCAATTTCTATAAAAAAAATTAAAATTTCATATAAATAATTTTCCTTATTTTTCTATTTTTAAAAATCTTCTTTTAGAATTGTCCAAAGGTAGGAAGTGAATAAAAATAAAGTGGGAAAGGTGATGTGTCAAAGAAGTAAGACAGTCAAAAGGAGAGTGGGGGCCACTGTCAGAGAGTTGAAAATTAAAAAATAATTAAAAAAAAAGTGGGCGCAAAAATCGAAGTAGAAAAAAAAAGGAAAAAAAATGATTTTGCCATCCATTGCTTTATGATTACCTTCGTTTGCTGACCGCACGGGCAGTCCGGGCAGGGAAAACGAAAAACCTTTGGTTTGACAGTAACATTACCACTTTTCTTCCACTCTTTTTTTTCACCCTAAAGTCCTGTCCTTGTCTGCCCGGCATTCAAGCCGGGCTCCTCCTTTTTTCTATACATACATATATATATATATATATTTACCTACTACTTTTTTTTAATTAAAATTAAATATTTTCAAATGGGCCTATATTGCAAATTTCTGTTTCTAGTTTTGTGTTTGTTCCTTTGGACAAAACATTGCTTTAAATTATTCCCCTAGCCTTATATTCTTTGCAACTCTTCTTTTTTTTTTTTTTTTTTTCATAATATATTATTGAAGGTTAAGGAGAGATAATATCTATTTGATGGAAATGCGTTAATACTTTATTTTTTCTCTTGATAACTATATATGGAGTAAGAATTTAAACTTTTATCTCAAATATAAGAGTAGTAATTTTAGATTTTAACGATTAAGTTATACTCATCCAACCATTAATTAATAATAGACATTAACATCGAGGTTGTAGAATTGGAAATTTAAGATTAACTCGTAGAAAAATAATTGATATCTCATAATTCCTGTTTGAAAATCATTTGATATTTAATTTTTAAAAAATTTCATATATAGAAATAATATCAAACTATTTACAAAAATAACAAAAAAAAAAAAACTGATAGACACTGATAAACTTTTAAAACAACTATCATATAATATTAATGATAGACTGCTATCAGTTAAACACTGATAGACTTTTATAGTGTCTCAGTGATAGACTTCTACAACATCTATCATATAATATTAATGATAAATTTCTATCCATTTCTATCCCTTATAGACTTCTATTAGCTTTTATCAACAAAAGATTAAATTTTACTATTTTGTGTAAATAGTTTCTTTCTTTTTTTTTTTCTATTTTTCGAAATCTACCTTAAGTTTTCAAAAATTAAACTTATAAAAATCACTCAATAAGTTAAATTGTTTTGTTATTTATTTTCTAGTAATATTTTCAAAAACCAACCCATGATTTGAAAACTTTAAAATAATAGTTTTCAAAAACTTATTTGTATTTTGTAATTGGACTAAAAATTCAAATATCTTATAAGTTTTTTCTTTTTTTGGTATTAAGTCATAACGACCCAATTGATCAATTTCAAAGACAAATCAAGTCTAATGAGGATTTTTTTTTCTCTCTTTCTCAAATTTAGAAACTCAAATAACTAAAGTCAATCTCTTCAAATTAAGGGGACATTTGATACAAGAACTATCATACTACTCTAATAACTATCTCTTGCTACAGTAAATAATATTTTGTACTCCCCAATTAGCTACAATCAACACTATTTCAAAATCCACATTCGCTACAGTATTTACTATTTACTACAACTTTTACTATTTTACATTCATAATTTTTTTTATTCTTTGCTATAGTGTTTACTATTTTCTTCTCATATTAAAATAGTTTACACCTCAAACACATACTATTATAATCCAGACTAAAATAATCTACATCTCAAACACAAACTATCATAACTTAAGACTATAATAACCATCTTTTTACCTCAAAGGTCCCCTAAGTGATTTGAAAGAAGAACCATAAATTTTTTTTTTAAAAAAAAAACATGAAATAAAATCATATTCATACATATAAATCAAAGAAGCAAAAGAAAAATAATAATTAAAAAAAGAAAGCCAAAAAGGTATAAAAGAAAGGCAAAAAAGTAAGAAGAGAGAAAAGAGAGTGGAAAAAAAGGAAGAAAGAGATGGTAAAAAAGAGAGGTGCAGTTGGCAAAGATTGAGGAAGGATAAATGAAAGAGGGACAAGAAAAGAAATTGTTGGGTGGGTAAGAAATGGGAATTCGAAAACATAAGAGGCCAAAATAAAATTTTAAAAAAATTTAAAAGAAAAAAAGAAAAAATAAGTCAGAAATCAGAAACGTTCCTCTGTAGAGGTGACAGAGACTCAGAGTTTTTAAATAAAGCTTTATCCTAAAGCCGAAATTGAATCATTCATTCATAATTACTTACTTTTTAAAAAATGGGGTATTGGCAGATGGTCCGCTCTGACTTTTGCGTCCACGTGTTACCTGCTTTACACACACCAACAATACAAAACAAATTCAGTAAAATATTCTAAAACTAATTATTTCCATCCCTTTTTTTCTTATTATTATTTTCTTTCTTTTAATCTACATTAATGGAGAAACTAAAAAATTAGTTTTTAAAATCATCCTTCTTGTTTTATTATCTACTCTCTGTCTCTGCCCGTGTTTTTAAAGACAAAACTAAAAAAAATAATTTTTAAAAATTTGTTTTTGTTTTTAAATTTTGACTAGAAACTCAATTGTACTTGAAGCGGAAATTTTGTTCTTTTATTTTATCTCTTTTCCTTACCATGATTTGCATTCTTAAGTGTAAGAGTTGAATTAAAAAAAGAAAAAAAAATACAAAATAGATAACCCAACAAGAGTTTTAGAGGTGGAACGAGTGTTTATAGACTTAACTTTTAAAAATTAAAAACAAAAACTAAATGATTACTAAATAAGAGCTTAAAGTTTGAGATCTAAAGTTTAAAGATCAATTTGACATAAATTTTGAAATCATGTCTACTAAATCAATTAATTAAAAAGATAAGAGATTGACAAATTGAATTGTATTGGCTTGATATGATTTATACAATGGAGGGATTTATGTACATATATCCCAATAATTGTTTTGCTGAAGGCAGAATTTCAACATAATATTTACTATGGAAAACACTAATTATTGCAAGAATAATGAGTACATAATGAACAGTACCTTCTCATCTCTCATTTAACTTTGTCCTGATTGTATGGTTTTATGCCATATAATGCTATTGAATGATTTGTAAAACATTTTAAAAGTTAGTTGAAGAAAACACTTAATTAAGTGGTGTTTTTATCTGAAAAAAAAAAACAAATGCTTCATTTAAAAGATACTGGTCTTGGAAGTAATTGCAAAACACACTTTTAATGGAAAAAAAGAACTACTTTTAGTTCTTTTAAGTAACCAAATACAGAGAAAAGGGAAGTGAAAATTCTAAAAGAAGAGAAAAATAAAAGAAGGAATAGCTTTCATATTTTGTGATCTTGCCTTTTGTCTTCTTTCATTAAGGCTTCGTCGGTAAAAGTGTTCGAATGACCCGACAACCCGAACAACTTAGACTACCCAACCCAAATTATAAAAGTTGAATTGGATTCAATTTTTTTTTCCCAAGTTGGTTTGGGTTACGCTTTTAAAAATTCGGGTTGGCCCAACCCAACCCGAATTTTTTATATTAAATATATATGTGTTATATTATTACTTATAAACATTATAACTCATATTTTTATGGTGTTTGCTTGAAGTTTGTAATAAATATCTTGGATTTTGATATTTAACATTTGAGTTTTACGAAATTTTAGTTTAGTATATGTTGTAGACAAATTCAAGTATTTTAAGTTAATAAAAAAAAGAATTAAAAAAGAAAAGAAAAATAAATAAATAACCCGACAACCCAACCCAACCCAAATTTTAAGGGTTGGGTTAGGTTGGAGACCCAATTCTGGGTAACCAACTTGACCAACCCAAATTTTCAAGTTGGTCCAAAAAATTCCCCCAACTCATCCCAATCTAACCCATGTACACAAGGGACGGTGATCCTCTATTTCTCAAAATAATTCATAACAAACTAAGCCTTTAGGAAACTTCCAAGTAATCCACAAATACCTAAAGTCTTTCAAGCCAAGTCCCTTGATCCATATGTTATTACCTTCTAGTCAATATTTGGTTGGTTCAGAGTAAGTTCCTCTTCAATTCTTACACAAAATTTCAACTTTAGCGCAATTTGTGCTAAAAATGAAACAACTAACTTGTTTCCCCAACAAACACTTTCTAAAGATATATTTTGTCTTTCAATTCCCTTCATATCCCTAAGAACTAGGATAACAAGAAATCCTTCAATTGTCAAGGCTCTAACTAGATAGTTTATCCTGTTTGAGATTGATAGTGAAAGGTCATAAATGAAACTATATCATGCTCCATGTGGGGGCATATATATATTATATGGGAAAAGTAAACCGATAACTTCGTACCTATGATAAACTTCTTACCAGAGCCAAACGGATCCAAAAATTTATGCTCAATCTGCAGTTACAGAAAAGAAATATGCAAGAAGAATTCGAGTACTTAAAAGCCTCTTACCATGGCCGAAATGGTCCAAGAATTTACGTTCATTCTGTCTCTACAAAATAGAAATATGCAACAAGAATTCAACTTTTGAGTAAGAAATTGAGATAAAACCGACGGGTAAAAGAGGTGAGATGTTAAAAAGAAAGTAAATTGGAAAAGTTATGACAGATCGGCTTTTTCCAATTGACCTTTAAAGTTCAAACGTTGCCTTTTCTTTATCAAACCCACTGAGCAGAGCTAAAAGGGGTCTGATAATTCAAGGACGTTGACCTAGCAGAGCCAAATATACACATAACATGTGAATAGTAATGGTATTCGTACTAGAGAAAAAAAGAAAAATAAAGCACTTGCAAGTTTACCAGCAAAAAGTTTGAACAGTTTCCAATTCGCTCACAAACGACAAATAGAGTAAAATAAAAAAATTGGTAACAGTGCAGAATTCTTAAGCACAGCCAGACTACATACTTCAACCAGTGAACACATCAGCTAAATTGTTTGGTGAAAGACACCGACACCAAGAATCGATCAAGAATCGATATCTAAACCTACACGTGCGAATAACTGCTTAAAGAATAATCTTAATCTCAATTTTCAAATCCTCTGTGAAACTTGATCGTGATTATATCCAATATGGACCATTGATGAATGGAAGAAAGTTTGAAACATAAGTTAATAGCACATTGTGGACAGAAATGAAAGGGAGAAAATTGTAAAACAAACGATAATATAAGAATTGAAGCAATTGACTGAGTATACATAAATAAGCAATTAACTGAGGTACATTGGAAATAGTAACTGTTTCATATAAGCCTATATCGAGATGTCACAAATCAGGTCGACAAATTCAAAGGCAAAATAACAGTAAGACACCATGTACATTAGCAACCCCCGTGACGGAAAGCACCTAAATACAGACTCTTACCAACAGCCTCAACATTCTTTCTCCTTCGGAACTTTGAAAGTACATGGAGACTTTGCAGGTAGCTGAAACAAGAAGAGATTACTTAATTTGCAAACCATCGTCCATTATAAAATCCATACATAAATGTGACAGTGGTCGGAATGTGTTGGTATGTTTCGTGAAAATACGTGCTTATTTCCATATTGTGAGAATTTAAAATGTCAATGTCCCAGTACAGTACATTTTAATTCAAGGTTAAAAAAGAAAACATGTCTATTCAACAATTATCATTTATTGGTCTGTTTGATAACGGTTACAATATTGATTCTGTTTTAAAAGATCATACTTGCTTGCAATTTTTTTTCCCGTATTAAAGATTTAACTGTACAAAAAATTAAAAATGAGGGAGAGAATAACCCATCCCCAACCTACAGAAGATTCAAAATCTTTACAAGTATTATAAGAAAATATGCCCTGTGGTAGGTGGCAACACACACACGCTCAATGGGAAGGTTTTTCTCCTATGGAATTTATTGTTCCTCTCAACAACCTAAACACCATAAACAAGAAGATTCTAGCAAACTGCTACCAAAACATTTCCTGTGTGGAAGTATGACCTTCAAACACCTAGAAGAGATTGTTCGTTTTAAGGGTAAACACATTTTTGCCCATTGAAGTTGAGAGAAATTTCATAAATTTCCGGCGAATTTAAAATGAGAAATAAGTGCTAGACTGTGATACTGAAACATTTGCAAGACTAAAATTTCATGAGAAACCTCAACAAGAATGAAGAGTAAACGACGGCATTCTTAAGATCTGATTCCTTACAAAAATCAGCCCCACGGCGGGATATGAGTATAGAGCACTGAACAGGACAAAGATGCATAATAGGAACTTCATCAAGTATCACTTTTTTGAAGTGATTCAGGGACTTCTTATGGTTGGATGTGAGATTAAAGAGTTAGCTCAACTCTCAACCTTTCAACTGTTTCTCAGACGACAGAGAAATGCTAATTCTCACCATGCTTCACTTTCAATACATCCATTTTGGACTCAACTTCAATTACAGAGACAGGATTCACTATCCTTCCTCTTCTAATAGATGTATAAAGGGGATGGATGTAGTTCCCAAAGTTGACGCTAAATTCATTTAAGATATGAATTAACCGCTGCAAATTCATGCAGCTTTGATGAAACTGGATAAATTTTGTACATGCCTTAAAATCTAAACTTAGCATAATCGCAGAAGTCTTTTGTAATACACAAGACAGGATTCTCTCCTTTTGTAATTTCATACTATCAATGAAATTGCTCCTTATCAAAAATATAAAAATAAAAAATAAAAATCTGCCCATTTACCAGTGCTGTCTGGTATGTGTATTTTTGGTGGGGAAGATAAGGAACGCTTTTGTAAATTGTAGCCTTTATTTTAGCTTTTATAACAACCCTATTGAGTACATTTCCTATCCTTCTAATCAAACAAATACACACTCGAGGAAAAGAAATTTGTAAACTATAATGTTGACCATGTGCAAATGATCCATATTCAAAAGCCAGTCTCTGAACTCTCTACACCATACAAGAACTTAGCAATACCAATCAGACGTATAACATACACATACCTTGCACTGAAGACTCATTAGTGTAGACCTCAGTAGCCGATCCCCAACAATGGACCTCAACCTTCTTATGAATTCGTCCCTACTGATCTTCTTTTCCTATTACAGTACCAAAAAAAAAATATATATATATATATATATATATCAAGATTATCTATAAACAAATAAAATTACAGAAAAGCACTTATAGACACTTTCACTTACTCTAAATAACCCATAATTACCATACACCAATTTCATTTGATTGACAGAAACGTCTTCTGAAATGGCATTAAACAACATTGAGAAGGGCATCCAGGGGGACTTTGGAATCTTCAGAGAGCTAGATCCATGGTCAACCTTTTCCGAGCATCTCTTTTCAGGAGCTGGCGAAGACACACAATCCTCCTCCTAAAAGTAAATGGCTTCCCTCAATATTAAGATGAAAGGAGAAAATGAACAATCTAGCTTTAAAAATTTGAGAGTCCCAAACTTCCTTTACTATTCACATGTACATCTTCTAAGGTCTAAGAGGATTTCTTTTAACTCTTATGCAAAACTCCCTTCTTTGCGGAATTGGGGGNGGGGGGGGGGGGGCGTTGCGGGGACACTTTGTATTGATACAGTAGAAAATTATGCTTGGGGGAAAAAAAAGAACAAAGAAAAAAAAATCTCTATTTGATAATTTGCAAAGAAATGGGGGGAGCACCAGCAAGAGCAATGATACTTTGCAAATAAAAATTTTCTTCCCAGTTCCCATCCTTCCCCATAATGTTCTTTGATTCTTCCCCATCCATACTCCCAATAGCTTTTATTGCTCAACTAAAAGAACTTTTACATTTCTTCTGAACCTGTGACCGCATAAGGACTCCAAATTTATGATTTGTTGCACGAAACCTGACAGCATCCGAAGGTCTGAAAAAAGTTTGCTCACAGTTTTAACTCTAAGGGCATCGATGAAACAAGATTGTTTCCGTGATCTTCCTATAAAGAACCCAGTAATCTGGCCTGCCCAGTATGCTATGTAATGTGCCAGTTGAAATAATTACAGAGCATTCTAATCCTACAATAATTAAAAGGAAAAAACAAATTGGCTAGTGAAGCCACCTAAGAGTTAGAACCATTACATTCAATGAATCCTTAAAGGCAGGTCATCCAAATATTGAAGTAATAAAAACTTGTTTAATGAGTCGGAAAGAAAACTGATTCCAGCCAGTCATCAAACTAGGAATTGTGAATGCAAACAATCTTAAAGGTGGTCAGGGAAAAAACAAAAACAAATTAGCTTAACTATGCACAGGAATAAAAGCTTTGGTTGGACGAGATTGGAGGCAACCTTAGGAAATCTATGTTGGCCCAAAATTAAGCTCAACTCATTGAATAAATAACAGCTTTCACAAACATGCATACACAAGCCCACACCTAAAAAAGAGTGGCAATGAGACCACTGACAAGAATTCCCTGATTATTATAAAATTAAAACCTCAGAAAATCCCATATAGAACATAATATTAGAGCCCATAAGAAATGGCTTACTGATTCAATCGATGAGCAATTTATCTGCAACTGGTCCTGCAGCCCTTCAGAATCAATTCCAAAAAATTATATATATATTAGAATGGTAACTTATATCTCCACCAGCCCCCCCAACAAAAAAAAAAAAAAGTGGGGAGAGAGAGAATTGAGGGGAAAATAAAGTAGTATATAAATAATCATTATTTAAAAATAAAATAAAATAAAAAGAGTGTCATTCACGCATCCTGATCAGTTCCAACTTTCATCAAGATACGTGAGCCATGAAAGATTAAATTTTTTTTTTTTTTTTTAAAAAAAAAAAAAAAAACACTATGATCCCATATACAAGAAATGTACAATGGCAACCAAAAGAGAACTTACCACGTTCAAGAGGACTTGATGATATCTTGAAACTTACAACATACTCTGGAAAAATGTGGCTTTTCATATTCACATTCCAAACTAAATATTGACTTGGATTATGAAGGTCATCTACTCCACTGTCAAAGTTTACAGAGCTGGGATGATATGGTTCACATCCAGGAGCGACAACTTCCACATTTCCCAATATGACATGACAGAACGCTATGTATCTAACCCCTTTTTCATCATCATCGCAATAGCTTGCACTAAACCAGTGCAGAAGTCAATCTCCAGTAATAAAGTAGAACAAAAGAGTTATCCATACACCTAAAAGCTAAAAATAACATACTACATTTGTCCATTATACTGTTTCAACTTTCAGTATCATGATGACCATAATATGATTTTTTTTCTTTCTTAAGATCATATCACGAAAAAGAAAATGGAGGAGGTGATTTTTTTAACATGAGGTGTGGGTTTATTCAGAGCATTCTTTTCCAGGTTTAGAGGTCCATTTCATAAAAAACATGAAAAGATATATCATTATAAGGTAGCTATTAGCCTATTATCTGATCTCGCAGTAAACCCCCATTAAATTCCATATACTATTGAACTGACGAAAGATGAAATGCATACCTAAGATTTGCGCAGCTTGAAGGTGAAAGATGAACACTATATGAGGATGCAAGCTTCGGTCCAGAATGACCTACCCCATATGGCATTCTACCAGATAAAACATCCTTATTCAGAGCTAGCCAACCATACTGAACATTGGCATTCCCACGACTCTTCTTGGTTATCTCTATTTGTTTTTGAAACAGATCCAGTCTATCCTGCATTAAAGGACTAGACCAACGTTTGACCTCGAGTATTTCAACGTTCTTAATAGATTCCATGCTCATTAAGAACATATTTTTTACATCATCCGAATTCACAGTTGAATGAATTGATTCAATTTGAGACGTTGTATAACAATCAATCTCTTTTATTCCTCCAACAGCCTCCTGCGTTTCAGCAGCTGGTTTCTGACTTCTAGTTTCACTGCCTTCCCAATCCCCACCATTATCATAAGTTTTTGTTTTGATATTAGATATCTTGGTATCTCTATTTGACTCTTCAATATACTCTTCTGATTGAGAAATATTTGCTTCAGTTAATCCAATTTCAAGATGCAAATTGATCTCTCTCATTCCTTCATGGTCTGATAATCCAACAGCAGAAGCATCTTCCAGTCCATACTGGTGGAACTGATGCATCACATTGTCACCCGAATAAAATTCTGGAAAGAAACATCGACCATTGTCATCAATCCAGGCAATGTGCTGCTGAATAGCTGTTTTCAGTTCCACTTGGATCATATACAAAGCATCTAGCAGCAAATGACGACCATTAAATTCAACTTCAATTGCCGCATTTTTAATCTGAAACTGTTCCCTAATCAACTTGACAGTTATCTGAGGGTAATCTACCCAATCCCCATCTTCGTAATATAAAAACCTCTGGGGAAGTCCACTTCTGCTAAAATTTTTATAGTTTCTAAGAAAAGATCTCCTTGAGTTTGGCCCACAACTGACTTCACAGTCATCGAGTCTCTTGGACTTGGCATGTCTATTCCTAGATGAGGTCAACTTGGACAAAAATGCCTTGTAGCCAGCTCCAGCATGTGCCGTGCCTTGATTTTCCCTTTTCCTCTTCAAACCCACAACAATCTTTTGGCCATTATGCAGAACCTTAGTTAACTCTGTTTCCATATTCATCTACAAGAACAATCCTTATCTACAAACTATATCCTAAAGATCAACTATTAGAATATTTACAAATCTCTTCTTCACTATCCAGGGGTTAGATAAGCCATGCAATTGAGAAAATTCAAAAACCCTGCAAAACAAATTTAGTTGTTCAACTTTCAATTTATTAACTTGCAGATTTTTGTTCTTGGTCTGAAAAATTACAATAATGCTCCAATGATGAGCATCAATATCTTATAGAAAATTATTTGGCACATTTTAGCACTTCCAGATAATAAATTATTTGGGGGAGAAAGACAGATGACTAACAAAAGAAAATATAAAATCAGACTACAGAACTAATGAAAATATGTTAACATGACACAGATACAAGATATCATTGAAATTATTCCTAGTGTTTTTCAAGGTATTCTGTATCACATGAGTTCATAGCAAAATGAACTTATTGCAGGAACGGAAAGTCCACAACATACAACTTTTCTGCGTCCTGTAAAAGTCGAGAAAAATCTCACTTTTAACATTTCTTTGAGCAGGCTTGAGGAAAAGAGAAAAACTGAAAGAGGAGCATGCAAAGTAGCAATAAGGGTACAAAAATAGTTCAGCACAAAAACAATCTTTCATCATATCAAACATTCTTCCCTGGACCAGAAATCCCAATGTCAATATAAAGTGAGTTCCAGCAAATGGGGCAGTTTGAATAATATTCAATTGAAGGGTATCACTGTCTTCATAGCTCCTTAACAATAAGCCAGAATACCAGCATCAGTTTTTAGTTTGTCAATGGATTCGTGCTTCCCCAATGCAATAAATTTGTCATAAAACAATTAACATGGTCTTCAAAGCCCTCCGTAGTAAACAAATGAGTGGAGAGATACTGTTCTATAAGAACCATTAGAGAACCAATTTGACAGCTCCTTGGCTTCACAAATGCCTGGTTCATGGAATATAATCAAGCTTCCAACTCAGTGCACATCGATGAAATATCAACAAAGAACTCTATTCTCCTGTTTCTGGTACAATCATATCTACCATCTGATTTGATCTGTCCAGTTCACTGGTATTTACAACAATCGAGTTCCACACATATTCTTCTGTTCTCTTCACAAATACACAACTGATTTCTGTATCTGTTCACTTCTGTTCTGCTCATTCACCATTCAACAAGTCCAGAAAATGAATAATAGATTCAAGATCCAGCCTTCCACAGATCTAACAAAATTGGACATTGGAGTGCCATCTGTCCAATCTAAATATGGTTCGAAAACAAAATAAGATCCACAGCTTTAAGTAAATAGTTTGGACAATAGAGCAAAAAAAAACTTCTTTACCACTTTCAAATCTGTATCGTAATAACTCATCATAATTCATAAGCAATTATAAAGATATACAAGTCAAGATCAAGTACAAAGAAGTGTGGGAACCAAGAGGCACAAAGATCTCTATCCCTTTTGGGATGAATGAAATCTCTCCTTTGATTAATGCTCTAAGAAACATTAGCAAAAGAAGGAACCCCCCATTGTTATACTTCACCTAACTGTTGCCCTCTCTGTCCTGGAAGTACATGATCTCAAGACCACCTCTTCATGTATTGCTCTTACCCTCAATTTCTATGATGCTGGTCGTTCGAATACTTCCAATGTTCCGTAGTGTGCTCCCCTTTCGATCATCCAAGGCTTGACTCAATTAGTGGTAGGCCACTATATAAAACAAAAGTGAGGTCTTATCCATCAGAGACTTTATTTAGATGCTTCAATGAAAACAAAGAATATAGCTTTTCACCATCTTTGTAGGGGTGCCTGTTCCTTGTACGACACTTTGGTGCTCTCAAAAGAGTTCTATTGTAAATATAATTCTTTTCTTATTAGCACCATTGGGAGAATCTTACGTAATCCAATTGGTATGGTTAAGGCAATCTCTCTTCAACCTTTTACCTTTTTGCAGTATTTCCTTCTTATCAGAGTCAAAGTCTGGTTGTTTCCTATGATTTAATAGGAAAACAAAACAAACGAAATACTTCCCACTATTATTGACCATTTCAATTAATCTAGTCTACTACAAACCATTCAGAAATTCATGGCACTCTTAGACCATCTTAAACCAAAAGATCGGGTGATCTCATTTTGACACAAATTAAAAGGCCTCATATTTCTGTCATTCTGTACAACCTCTGTGTCTTATGTATAAATGTGGCACCAAGGTTTGTGAATGGTTTGTTTCTTCTCTGACTACTCAGTAATGGGCTTTCTTTAAGCTACATATCTTTATATGTATATGGCCCGGAGGAGAATTGTTAGCTATTTAATTTTATTATAAGAAACAAATTTCATTTATGTATGAAATTACAAAAGAGATTTCTCCAATTGGCCAAAATAGAAGAGAGGTTATAAGAGCTAAAGAGGAAAAAAATTTGAGTATATAGCAACTTTTAAGGTCTCATTAGGAAATATGGCAAAACCCAGAATCTTTCAGATTTTTAGCAAACCAGCTCTCGAACACATGCATCTTCCCATATTCTGAAATTGCCCTCAATGAATTCTGAAAATGCACTCATCACCACGAACATATATAGTGTAATTGCATCTTGTGTTAGCAGCTTTAAATCAAATACCATTCCTGAATTTTCTCCCCAATCAAATTTGAATTTCAAAATTTATCTTCTGTTGTTCTCAGATTCCCTTTTATGTATTATCTTTTCCTTTTTCCGATTTTTCACACATCATTTTCATTTGTCTTCTTTTTTAGAAATATTTGTCATATTGTTAACAATATGGTTTCTATTATATAGAAATCTACTTCTTAAAATTTAATCAAATAATATATCATTGTTATATAACTATATTTATACATTTATTACATTTATAATATTTTATGTTTTTTAACGATAATAAGCTTTTAATTGATCATAGTTTTTTGTTCTTAACAATTGTAAGGTTCAATCGATCTCCATAATCCAATCCACTTTGATCTTTTGTTATGTAGCGCTTAATCAGCAGCGAGTACAAGCTCGGCCACAAAATAAAATCTACCCCGGTCAGTTCCAAGCCACCATTGTGCTCCAATTTTTAGCTTTGAGTTTCATGTATGAAGTTATTGATTTATGACTGAGAATTCTGGAGCTTACTACATTCTAAATTTGCTGAGTTGCTTAATATGGCCGCACAAAAGAGAGAAAAACGTGTTTGGCTAAGATTTAGTGCTCGACATTTCCATAGGCAAAGAAGGGAGAATCGGGATCGAACCTCCACTAGAAAGGCTTCCAACTATGGGAAATTTATTGAAGTGAGAATTGTACGTTATGTTTTGATCGTTTGATTAGTTCTTCTGTTGTGGTTGAATTTTGTGAGACAATTTCTTGTGGGGATTGTGATTATGAGTTTCTATAATGTTTAGGTTACACTGTAGGCCAGAAGCCAAAGGGACTCGAATCAACCTTCAATCAATAAGATCTTGTGATTGAGGCTCGGCTTTGTCCATCAACGAAATCATCTGATTGGAGCTATTGCTATGCTATTCTGCTACTCATATTGAGACGTTCAAAATCATCATTATCAAAATTGTACGATATGTTCTAATTGTTTGATTAGTTTCTCTGTGGTTGCTGAATTTTGTGGGACGATACCCTTTTTTTTTTAAGAAACAGAATACAAAGGCATACTAGAACCAAACCCTCAAAAAACCCACTAAAAGTGATTCCAACCGCTTTCATTGTGCACACCCCAACTAATCTTATAAACCACATTTGTATCAAGAAAAAGGAACCAACTCAAGGCATAGACGCACATGTCAACCCCAATGATAGGTTTTGTTTTCATAAGGAAGGAATAAATAAAAAATATATATGTATCATATGACCAACATAATAAGGGATTTATCCAACTAAGTGATCACATAAAAGGACGAAATGCAAAGGAAAAATCAAATTTTAAAAATAACAATAATATTAAATCAAAAGCATGTATCGAGGAACCATTGAGGTGAAAACAAAAAAAAGAACAAAACGATGAAGAACAACTATGATCAACTAGTTCTACTTTCAACAGCTTAATGTATTCAAGTTCCTTATCCAAGAAGAAATAATAATAATAATAATTATTATTATTATTATGGGGAAAAGATTAATAAAAAAAATGGAAAAGAATGATAATGGACAATCTTGGACTGAAGTTAATTTTTCATGGCCTCCTATCGAGCCTCTAGTTCTAAGCTTTATAGGGGCTTTTAGCCTTAGAATACGATTATCAACGAACCTTGCTTCTTATCATTTATCAAACAAAAGAGAAAGCAGGAGAACGACTTAAACATAACATTTCTAAACATTTCTAAACTACAATGGTCTGATCTGAAGGTAATAAAACAAGATCCGAGCAGAAAATACCGTTGTCTGCAGTCAGCGGTCATTCTGTACAAGCCGCTCCTTTTCCCCATTCTCTGCAGCTACCAAATCAATCCAATTATACCCAAGCAGCTAACATACCAATGAAATCCTTCAACATAAAAGAAACCGAAAGCAATTAGATAAAATATTCCACAGATCAAATACACATACTATCCATATTTCAAACTGCAACAACATCAATAGATCAAAGATACAGTACACGATTTCCAAAAACATAATCGCGTGAGCAGGAAAGAGAACATATAAAATCGACATAAATACCTCAAAGTCGCAAAAAAAAACTCAAATTGAAAAGAGAAAAATACAAAGACGAGCAAATCGAATGAGGAGAATCAGAAATTGAGAGAGTAATTACATAAACTCTGAGTAGGAGACATAGAGATGGAGGACGAAGAAGATGAAAAAAGGGAATCTAGGTCTTCGGAGGCGGTTTCAGGAAAAGAGGAGAAGAGCGTTGAGAAAGAGGGAGATTGGAGATGAAACGACGCCGTTCGAGCGGACACCTACCAACCGATTCTGACTCGTGGACTCGGCTGAGTCCACTTTTGATTGCGACTTGAAACTCGAAAGTAAAGTTTGCTTGGGCCCGAAGTTCCACGAGGATAACGTTACACGAACGGTGTCGTTTCGTCAATATAGACCAGGCCCCACACAAATTTTTTCTTTTTATAATTGTTTAATTGGTTTTTCCTTATCTAGAGAGACAGAGCCTTGAATGAAATGTACATGATTATTTATTTAGTTAGTATAGAGGGGATGGGAGGATTCTTAGTGGTCAATTCGATTTTTTCGTTTAAGAGGCCAATTTAAAATCAAATTGAATTTATTAATTTTATAAAGATGAAACTAGTCTGATATTCAAATAAAGGACAAAATCAATAAATATGTTTCTATTCGATTTAGTTTATTATTGTTTTGATTCTCGATTTTAGGTTAATTTTTCATTTTTTTTTCTTCTCATTTTTAATTTTAATTTTTACTTTTGTTTTTAATTAAGTTTTTATTTGCTTTTTTAAAAATTAAAATTGAACATGTTTATTTCTTTTATTACCATTTTTTTTTCTAAATAATAACAAGTAAAATGCTAAAAGGGACCTAGGGTTATAATTTATTTTTAATGAAATATATTTACCCTTTGTTGGGTTTGGTTCAATTTTTTACTTGTTTTTTTAATAAAAAATCGTTATGAACCAATAATTTGTTGTTTACTCCGAAGACAAACTATAAATCCAATTTAATACTAAAAGTCAAACCAAACTAATAGAATGGGTTGGTTCGATTATATATATCAGAAGCTTTGAACATAAAAGTAAAATTTGAAGGACTAATTTAAGTATATACTACTCAATTAGTTCAAGTTGTCTTAATTCAATAATAACTGACATGTATTCCTCCTTCACCTAGTAATGTACGAGCAATATTTGAATACATCCTTAGTTATATCTATCCCATTATAATCTATTTTTTAGAAAAATAGGGGTTGAAGATTCAAAGCATGGACCTCATGGTCGCTAACGCATCTCGAATGTCATTTCAGTTATGTTCACTTTGATGATACAATAAAATAAAAGAAGTTTACCACATAGCAAATTGTAGTTTGACAACCGCATAGACTACACAAAAACAAATGTAGCACCCAACGCGGCAACACACCTAAGTATTTTCATAAATTATCTATAAAATCGAAAGTTTTGTGATTGTTTTTTTTTTTTCATTCAATTATTTGTATGAAAAAATTATTTATTGAGACCATCATGACTATCTTTTGATCACAATAGATGTAGATTCAAAAGCCTGACATATCCCCTATGGCAACTATTAAATACAAATTTAAAATTATTACACTCTTTTTTTTCTCATACATTAATTGTTACATTATAACCTCTCTTAATAATTTAACCTTCATATGTGCATACATTTATAGATGAAACTGTTAGGCACAATTGCAAATTGAACAAAAAAAAAAGAATAAAACAAAAATAATCACAATAATAATAAATTAAAAACACACTTGTAGAGAAACTTTGGTCTAATCCTAGTTTCCCAACAATTTGATAGCCCAATGTTATAAATAAAATTGGGTGAGGAGAAAGACCCAAACGAATAAGGATTGTGCTCCTTCTTCAAGTTCAAAAAATACTTAGGTACTCTATGTGTTAGCACCTATGTCTGTGCAACCCAGAGAGGTGTCCAATAAAATTTGCCACATGATAGTTTCTATATTTTTTTATTTTTTTTTTAAATAATTTTTTTTTGTATATTAAAAAATGACAATATAGGATAAGATGCACCTAATCAATACGCCTTCAAGTTTTTTGTATTTTGCCTTCCCAACTCGACCACTACATGCTTAGAGTCAACAATGCTTGCAATGCCTATTTGAATCTAAGTCGTACCAACCAACTATGCCATTTGCATCCAACTTCTTTCCACTTGTAGAGAAATTTCTTAAAGTTTGATTAAATTCGATTAAGAATTTAAGAGAATGGTGAAAATCATAGTATGGAAATTGAAAGAAAACAAACTGAAATTTTAAAAACAAAAAACTAAGATGAAATCTTTACCAGACAAAACCTTAAATTTTACAATTAGAATTTATATAATACAACCATTTTTCAACACAACAATGAGAAATTCGAACCTCAAACATCTTGAAACATACACCTGAAGCATATTTCACTAGTTTACTTATGCTCAGGTTGGCTAGATGATACAATTGTTAGTGTAGAAACAACATTTATCCTTTATAAACTATGTCACTCTCTATTTTGACATGCTATATTAACCTTCCTATCAAGCTTGATAGATATTTCACATCATTATTTTTTACTTAAGATGTGTTTGAAATACATCTTTAAGTATTTATTTTAAAAGAATAAGTTATTTTAGAAGAAATTTAAGTGTTTGACAACCATAAATGTATTCTAATCAACTTTTATTAAAAAGTATTTAAATAAAAGTGAATTTTTTATAAACATTTTTTCTCAACGGATCCTTAATAACAAACTTAAATGTTTAAAACGTTTGAATGATTAACTCTAAATAGACTCAATCATAGAAGATGAAACAATTTAACCTTAGTCTATACCATACATGTTTGTCTATTTCTTCCAAGAATCACAATATAATTTATGCAATCCATACCGTTTAATATAGTGAAAAGTTAGGGATGTTGAAAACAAAGAATCAATACTTCTACCTCCACAGTATTAATATAAGACGTTTGATTCTGTAAGGCCTCTGATACTTTACACCAATAAGAGAAAGGTGATAGACCACCAATATTATTTCAGTATCAAAGGAGGAAGAGTAAGGGTAATATGGGAAAGTTTAGAAAAGATGAATGTGCTTCGGTTGAGAAGATGGAGACCACCCCGACTGGGGACCCTTAGTTAGTTAGGGAATTTGTGATATATTAAAAGGGAAGGGGAGAGAGCTGGGTGGGTTTATGAATATTTTCGTAGTTGTGTGGTTAGGGCAGAGAGGAACCTCTCGTCTGTGAAGGAAAGCGGTAGAACTATCTTTACTTTCAGTATATGTGCTCTTTCAGTTCTTGAATTCAATAAAACTCCATTCCTAGTTTGGTATTCTATCAAAAGGGTAAAAGAGAATATACGAGAGACAAATATGGCAAGGGACGTTAACCGTGAGGAGATCTAGAATGGGGGGCCATGAGTATGGGAGCCTGTGGAGAGGGGATATCTTGAGTAAAGGCTGACCTTTTGAGAAGAGGATCACCAATTCTCTCGAATGTGCTGGTCTTTTATTTTCTTTCTTTCTCAGATATCGTAGCATACTTGTTTCCTTTTCTGGTTATTGTAATTGAGACTATATCATCATATTTCGTTATCAATACATCATCAGAGCTGGTTGCTCTGTTTTCTTACAAATTCATCCAACCGTCCTTCCGAAAAATTCCAATCCACATTTTCTGTATGTGCACAAGCCCTGTAAGAGATTATATATAATACTAAAGAATATAATACTGGTAAGATATATTTCAATATATGAAACTATAGCAATATAGAAGAATGTTTTAAGTGTACTATAAAAGTAGGTTGATCCTCAAATAACTATGACTAAAGAAGCTAATTTTGATTATGATATTTTCCAAACCATTAGATGTGTTTCTTCAGCAGAAATTGAGAGAGGATTACGTCACGCTCTCACTTTTGCTGCAGCTTCCTTGATCTGTTCAACTGTGAATACACCAAAGACATCGTCGTCGGTGATCGCATTGATGGTAGCAAGTGCTAAATCGTCCACGCTGACGGGGGGAGCAAGAAAAACGTCGGAAGCAGGAATGGAACTTAGAGGTTTGATGAAGTTTCCAAAGACAGACAGAAACTTTTCAACTGGTTCTCCAACCAAATCCAAGGGAATCTCAAAACCATCTACCCTCCTTTTTCCATATATGAAAGCAGGTCTAAGTACAACGCCTGCAAATCAACGAAGAATATGGATCAAATTGAATAGAATATGGCTTGATATCAGTCGAGAAGTTTGACTGATGATAGAGATTTTTCTAAGTGAAATAATTTTTCTACTATACTACCTGCTTGGTTTATGAACAAAAATAATGGCCCTAAATTTTGGCCCTCATAAATATTGCAAGACGAGTAGGAAATTACCAGATCTTGGAAATTTGGAGAGGACCTCGGATTCTGCTTGCCTTTTTCCAGTGAAGTATGAAGATGAAAGCAGAAACGAAGGTAGATTGTAATCATAGACTGATATTAAGACAAACTTGGGAATTCCTACCAGAGACAAGAACATTCAGAACAGTGCAGCGAATAATGTACCCTTGATCAAAGAATCACAAAAATTGAACTGAGCAACAGAAATTTTAAGTTTACAAAGCTTACTGACAGAGAGATACTCATCAAAATGTGCAATCGAAAAATTGCTTACCAAAATCATATGCTGCATTAACAGCCGCAACATTGGCATCACCATTAATTCTTTTCATCTGTTCCTCACTGCCAAAACCTCCAATTGTTGAGACCACTGCCGTAGCCCCAACAAGTACGTCATCCCACTTGAGGTAGAAAACATCTCCTGAATAATGTAAAATGCGTCGTTAATACCCTTATGTACGAAGAGGGGAAGGTTTTTTCTTCCTTTAACGAAAGTGAATATAGTATAGTTCATTCATAGCAATCAGGTACAAGCTTCTACGTTGTTCCTATTTCTATACTGTGAATGCCACAAATTACAAGACTTCCTAAATTCATCCAGAATACCATATGTGATAAACACGCCAATGACAATAGATAACATAAAGAAAATTCAGGTGGAGAGAGAGGCAAAACGTATAAATTGGAAATTCCCTTATTTCTTTCTAAAATGCATCAAACCGTCCTTGTGAATAGCCCACACACTCATGCTCCTTACGAACAGCCTAGAAAGACCGATAAAAATGTAGACAGTATATGACTGTGGAAAGCAAATTATGTGTGTGCATTCCACAATGACCATTCCTAAATAACTGTTTGCATCTACAGCGTTCATGCGAATGTGCCAATAATTCTGAACTATGAATATCGTTTAACTCCAATTAGCAAGTTCAGGCAAAGTGAAATTTGGTTGATTTCCAACAAAGCAATTCTTTAACCATTGCCAGTTTATTACAACATGAGATTGATTTTGTCTCACATTTCTAATTGATAGACTTTGTACATAGGTGAGTGGATACCAAAACGAGACTTCACAGTTTTTAATCTTTCCCCAGAGAACAAACTGAGGGAAAGTTCTTTTGAATCTCATTTGATCTTATGCTTGTTCGTCAGGAAATTCCCTTATTTCTTTCTTTTATATCCAAAAGGTGCATAAGTTTGAGATCAGAATATTATCATCGTTAACATGATATTTTTACAAATCTTCCTCTCCAATCCCCCTAATAGAGATCTCCACTTAAAATTTTTGCCTTGAGCCAATTATTTTCCCTTTCTCCATGATCTCCAGACATATAAACCTTCGTCAGTAAGTACAGAATTTCTCACTTCTCAAAGCCAAACCAAGAGATTGGAAAACTAACTTTTTAACATGTAGGTCATTGATGAAGCAGTTATTCCATCTTTTCATTCGAGATAATTCTATGTTCTATATTTAACTAACTGCCTAAATTTTTATGATCATGATACAGTTGATAAAAGAATTCCAAGGTGTGCTGACATGCCAAAGAAACTTGCCTGGAACCCAAGTAACTTGATCTACCCATGAACTCGTAATGGTTGGACGACCTGACCTGCACAACATGACGTTCGTATGAAACAACATATGTTCAAATCAGTCATAAAGAAAGATTAAAAACAACACCATTTACAAGACCTGCTCACACCAACAACTTCGATGCCCTTGGATACTGCCGCCTTACATATAGCAGAACCAACAAATCCGCTACCTCCTAAAACCACAACCTACTAAGATAAGCCACACAAACAGAGAAATGATAAATAATCAATTGCCTGAGATAATCGATCTTCATCCAACAACAGCATACCTTCTCACTCCTAACATCCGCAACTACATCAATAGTATTTGGCGCATATTCATCCCCCACTCCCGCATCTGCATAACTGCATCTAACTCCAAACCGGCACGAACTGAGATATAACAAAAAAGAGACCCTAATTACCAACAGATTCGGACTTCACTCGAGGCGTATTACGCTATTACGAGCGGCAGAAGTCAATAAAGAGCAAAACGCGCAAAAATTAATGCAACAAACTGGACGGTAAAGTGTTCAAGTGGGAGTAATGGAAGAAAGAAGCATACCGGGGCTGTAAATGCAGGTCGGAGCGAGGTCGGAAGGAAGCTCTTGGGAGGGCGGAAGCGGAGGAGACAGCAGGTGAGAAGAAAATTGACGCCATTATTGGGGGAATCGGAGAAGCGAGTGGTGAGGAGGCAGTGAGGGATTGGAGTATGGAGGAAGGAAATGGAAGATGGTGGAAGGAAGAAATTGACGGGCGAAGAGTTGGTTATGGAGCTATGGCTGAGAACTTGCTGGTGGCAGAAGCCCCTAAAACGCTCGTCACAGATTTTTTTTTTTCCTACTCGAAGTGACACGAGGACGACGACATTAAACAAAAAAAGAAGAAGAAAAAAAAAAGAAAAACCCACAACTAATAAATTATTAAATTCCAAATTTAGGGGTACTGCGGAGTTAATACGTTGGAGAAGATGGTAGGTTTACGTTCGGGTTGTAAAGTTGTAAAATTAAGTTGTTCGATAATTGTGAAAAATAAATCAATGAAGTCGGATAGAGTTACTTGGTAAATATAAAAAATAAAGATAGAAGGGAAAATTAAAGGCATGTTTGATAGATAATTTGAAAATAAAATTTTAAAACAAGAAATTCAATTAAAACATTGTTGTATTTCATGTTTTCAAATATATGTTTGGTAGCAAATTTAGTAATTGGATTTTTATTTAAACAATTATTTAAAATATGTTTGATACTATATATTTATAAATCATAAAACTAGTTGTAGTTACCCATCGATATTTAGTTGATAATAAACTATTATTAATTTATTTATGAATATAATTTATGTAAGACAATTTATATAATTATTATTTTGTAATATTACATAATACATATTGTCTTTTCTTTTAAACGAATTGAGTTTTATAACATGACATATTGTATTTTTAAATATTTTTATATTTATTTAATATAATTCTGCATTTTAAAATTTAAAATTCAAAATATGGTTATAATGAAAACATTAAAATGTTGTTTTCAGAGTTTGCACTATTTAGATCACAAAATCCGAAAATAATTTTTGGAAACAGAATTTGAGTAGTCTACCAAATACATATTTGTTGAACTCAGTAAATCTAAAAATTGAAGGAAATCACAAACAGAGATCTCCATGAGCAGTGATCGTTCAAAATTTCATTCGAATGAACACAAACAATTACAGTCTTAAACGGAAATTAACAAGTCATGCATAAACAAAAATTACAATATGCTACAAGAGATTCAAGGGATAGAGTATACGTATCTTTGAAAAACCATTCTTCAAGTATCCCTCGATCAGTCTCCAACGTGTCCAGAATAACACTCAAACGCAACAAACGGACCACCAACTTGATGCTCCTCGAACCCAATCGAGTCCAACTTGATTCACGAATAAAGTAAAGACACCACCACAATGGTTACCTTGGTATTCTCAGTGTGAGAATCTAGGAGTTGTGGGCTCTGTATGATCTTGGATTTAGGAAGAAAGGAGGTATGTGATCGAGTAAGTGGGAGATATAAACACTGTCTATTACATAGACGATGTACTCGATCGTTTAGAAAACGCAAGCCTATCGCATGGACTTTGCTACTCGATTGTGTGGCAACGATTAACTGAGTAAGTATCGTATAGTCAACTCTAAGCAATCGTTTAGCTTTCAACAGCTATCGCTTAGTAAAAACTCTTTTTACTTGGTAGCCTATTTTCGTGAGTATTTTTCTGAATCAATCAACTACTAATTTTGGAAAAAAAATTTCTTTTTATCTCACGGTTACCATAAAACTTCCAATAAATCTCATTCAATCGGTTATTAGAGAAAAAGAATTAATTATCATATAATTAACATATTATAAATAAATATGATAACCAACTTATCATATTATATTTATAACTTATAGTTTTTATATTTCATCATATGAAACATATAAACCATAGTTCTTTTTCTATTTTATGGTACTTAATATAAATAATATTTATATTAATTCTTCCAATTAATGTATCTAATACATCACACCAATTATATCACATATAATTGAATTTCTTCTTGTTAACTTGAATAATTCAAACTAACCCAAAATCTGATTCTCAACTTGAACTCATTGAGCTACCAAGGGGACCTCATGGACCTGTATTTGAAGCTCCAACGGTACGTGAATAATTGAGTAAACTCTTTAGTCACGAGATCAATCATCGTTAACTGTCGGGCACTCCACTAAAGATCGACAGCTGCACTATTCTCCCATATAACCAATCAATAGTGCGATAATCCTTCACAAACCACTCGTAAGTACAGCTGAGCCAATTTACCATTTTCCCCTGTAATTACATCTAACTCCTTAAGTACCACTGATTTCTCTAATGAACAATAAGTTATAGTCCTACTATGACTGAGTCTTCTCTTCCAAAGAGAGGGTGTGGCCACTATGTTTAAGACTCGGAATCAACCCTTACAGAAGCAATTTATCTACTTACCCCTGCTTCGGGGAAGGAGTGAATTCCGTCTTATGTAACTGAGTTTTCAGCTCCTCAATCAGATGAATCCCTAAAAAAGTAGGCTTGTTGAGTTTGCAATATGACCACTCTCACCCATACTAGTCAAAGAACTGCCCTCATAGACAGAAGTTCCCAAAACACTCAGGATTAAGGTCATGTCATCTATAGTCATTTTAATGAAATGTAAGTCTCAATTATCAACGAAATTATATAAAGAGACTAATCATCTCGCTTATACAAACTCTTTGTATAGGACACCCCCGCTCGCATGTCTCCACATGAATGGTCAGGATTAGATCATTTGTAACACTTTACAACACTTGTAAATATCTACAAAGCGGGTCGTATTCGTAGTGTCACCAGGATAAGGAATCTCTCATTTATTCTTATACTACAGACCATTTAGGTTATTACTTAAGGCATGATCCACTTGTATGTCTCACATACATGCTTAAGTTACATGAAATAACCACGGATATTAGTTTATTGGATATGAGTAAATGCAAATAAAATAACACTTATTTTATTAATAACATTGTGTACAACAAGTTTACCAACTATGAAACCACCGGGAGAATTAGGACACCAATCCCAACAATCTCCCACTTGTCCTAATACCTCGGGAGACTAATGTATAATACATAAAACAGTCTAATATACAATAAACTAGGGCATACTTTATACCACAGTATCATCTCCCACTTGCCCTAGACAAGGTGTCGCATGTCCCGTAGACCCAGACTCTCCAGATAACCCTTGAACACTTTAGCCATGAGAGCCTTTGTAAAGGATCAACAACATTGTGCTCCGATGCGATCTTCGTGACTATCACATCACCGTGATGCAAAATCTCCCCGATCAAATGATATTTCCGTTCAATATGCTTGCCTCTTCGGTGACTCTAAGGTTCCTTAGAATTTGCCACAGCCTCGCTGTTATCACAATAGAGAGTGATCAACAAAGACATATTTGGAACAAATTCCAAATCTGTAAGGAACTTCCTAAGCCAAATAGCCTCTTTAGTAGCTTCACAAACGACTACATATTCGGCTTCCATAGTGGAGTCCGTGATGCATCCTTGCTTGATGCTTTGCTAAACTACAATCCCTCCATTCAGAGTGAACACTGACCCTGATGTTGATTTCCGAGAATCTCTATCAGTTTGAAAGTCAGAGTTTGTGTATTCTATAAGGATCAAATCCTTATCTCCATACACGAGCATATAGTCCCTCGTTCTTTGAAGATACTTGAGGATCGTTTTGACTGTCGTCCAGTGATCTAATCCTAGATTGGACTGATAGCGACTGACAATCCCTACTGCATAACAAATGTCAGGTTTAGTACATAACATTGCGTACATAAGGCTTCTAACAGTCGAAGCATAGGGAATCCGTCTCATTTCTTCAACCTCTTGAGGTGTCTTAGGACATTGCTCCTTAGACAAAACAATTCCATGCTTGAAGGTTAGTAAACCCCTCTTGGAATTCTGCATTGAGTACCTGATCAACATCTTATCAATGTATGATGCCTGAGACAAGGTCAACCTCTTGTTCTTACGATCCCGAATGATATGAATCCCTAGAATATACTGCGCCTCTCCCAAATCTTTCATTTGTAATTGGGTGGCTAGCCACGATTTGATGTCAATCAGAAAACCTACATCATTCCCAATGAGTAGAATATCATCCACATACAGCACTAGAAAAGCTACTGAGTTGTTGATGATTTTCTTGTAAACACGAGGCTCATCAACATTTTAATCAAAGCCAAACGATTTGATCGCACTGTCAAATCTAATGTTCCACGATCTAGACACCTGTTTCAGCCCATAAATGGACCTATTAAGCTTGCAAACTCTTTGCTCTTGATCTGGAACAACGAATCCTTCTGGTTAAGCCATGTAGATGGTCTCCTCAAGAATACCATTTAGAAATGCAGTCTTGACGTCCATTTGCCATATCTCAAATCATAAAATGTGGCCATGGACAGGAGAATCCTGATAGACTTCAACATGACAACAGGTGAGAAAGTTTCCTCATAGTCCACTCCCTCGACCTGGATAAAACCCTTTGCCATGAGTCTAGCCTTAAAGGTCTGCACCTTTCCATCTACACCTCGTTTTCTCTTGTAGATCCACAAAACCTATCAGGCTGATCCACAAGTTCCCAGACAAAATTAAATTACATAGACTCCATTTCTTGATTCATGGCTTTAATCCACTCATCTTTGTCAACATCCTCCATTGCTTACTTATAAGACAATGGATCCTCAACTTCATCATCATACATGATATTTTAGGCTTCAGTCAAACCCCATGTAGCGTTCTGGTGGGTTCGCAACCCTCCCACTATATCGAGGCAGTCTCAACTCTTGATATGGTTGACTAGATGTACCGACATCAACAACTCTTGTTGATCTATTAGTCTGTACAACAACTCTTGTTGAACTCTTAGTAGTCTCACTAGAAATCTCATGTAAAACAAGTTTGCTTCGTGGCTTATGATCCCTGATGTGGTCTTCTTCCAAGAAGATAGCATTTGTCAATACAAACACCTTATTCCCACTCGGATTATAGAAGTATCCACTCCTCATTTCCTTGGGGTAGCCTACAAAGAGGCAAACTTTCGAACGCAGTTACAACTTTTTATGGTTAGCCACAAGCACGTGGGCCGGACTCCCCAAATTCTGAAGTGGTGTAAACTACCTTTACGGCCTCTCCACAACTCAAAAAGCGTTTCAGAAATACTTTTCGAAGGAACGTTGTTCAAAATGTAACATGCAGTCTCCACTTTAAATCCCCAAAACGAGTCTGGAAGATAAGCATAACTCATCATAGACCAAACCATGTCTAACAGGGTTCTGTTTCTCTTTTGTGATACACCATTCTATTGAGGTGTACCGGAGGTCGAGAGTTAGGAATTGATTCCATGTTTTATCATATAGTTATGGAGTTCAAGATCCATATACTCTCCACCACGATCAGATCGTAGTGTCTTTATCTTCTTACCTCATCCTACTCCTTGAATTTGTCAAGAGCGTCTGACTTATGTTGCATTAGGTATAGATACCCATATCTTGAATAATCATCATTGAAAGAGATGAAATATTCATACCCACCTCGAGCTTTAACACTCATTGGACTACAGAGGTCTAAATGTATAAGCTCAAAGGTTTCCTTGGCTCTATAACCTTTTCCAATAAAAGGTCATTTGGTCATCTTGCCTTCAAGGCATGATTCACATACCGACAAGGAGTTTTCTTCTAAACCTTTAGAAGTTTACATTGCACCAACTTCTCAATCCTATTGAGGTTGATGTGACCTAACCTTAGATATCAAAGATGGGCATTTTTCTTAGGAGAAATTTTTGGTCTTTTTACAGTTGTTTCTATTTTGAGCATTTCAGTTTTAAGTAAGGCTTTTATGACTAATGGCCTTACTATATATAAGTTAATTTCTATTGAACCAAAACCAATCTCTATACCATTCTTGAAAATAAACACTTTACTCTTAGAAAAGGAGACAGTATAACCTTGTTCAATCAGACAAGAAACCGAGATTAAGTTCCTCTTGATATGAGGTGTTGGGATTGGTGTCCTAATTTCTCCAGAGTCTCGTAGTTTGTAAACATTGTACACCTTGTTATGAATAAAATAAGAGTTATTTTATTTTGCATTTAATCATATCCAATAAACAAAGCTCCATGGTTAATGTATGTAAACTTAGCATGTATATGAGGTATACAAGTGGATCATGCCTTAAGCGATAATCTAAAAAGGTCTGTAGTATAAAGATTAAGGAGGGATACATGATCCTGGTGACACTACGGATACGGCCCGCTCTGTAGAGGTTTACAAGTGTTATGAACTACTACAGTTGGTTGATCCTAACCATTCATGTGGAGACATGCGAGCGAGGGTGTCCTATACAAAGAATTTGTATAAGACCAGACCACGAGATGATTCGTCTCTTTATATAATGTCGTTGATACTTGAGACTTACATCTCACCTAAATGACCATAAGTGACATGACCTTAATCCTGAGTGTTTTGAGAACTCCTGCCTTTGAGGGCGGTCATTTAATTAGTATGGGTGAGAGTGGCCAGATTGCCAACTTAACAAGCCTACCTTTTTGGGGATTTATCTGATTGGGGAATTGGGAACTCATTTACACAAGATGGAATTCACTCCTCCTCGAAGCAGGGGTAAGTAGATAGATTGCTCCCTTAAAGGCTAATTCCGGGTCTTGAACATAGTGGCCACGATCTCTCTTTGGAAGAGAGGACTCAGTCAAAGTAGGACAATGACTTATGTTCATTAGAGAAATCAGTGGTACTTAAGGAGTTGTATGTAACTACAGGGGCATAACGGTAAATTGGCCCAACTGTACTTACGAGCAATTTGTGAAGGATTATCGCACTGTTGATTGGTTGATATGGACGCAAAATATATCCGTAATGAGGAGAATGCAGCTGTCAGTCTCTAGTGGAGTGCCCGACAGTTAACGGATGGTGGATCCTGTGACTAAAGAGTTTAGTCAGTTATTCACGTACCATTGGAGCTTCAAGCTACAGGTCCATAATGTCCCCTTGGTAGCTCAATGGATTCAAGTTGAGAATCAATTCTTGAGGTTGATTTGAAATGTTCAAATTGACAAGAGGAAATTCAATTATATATGATATAATTGGTGTTGATGTATGAGATACATCAAGTGGAGGATTAATGTAAATGTGATTTACATTAAATACCATAAAATAGAAAAAGAACTATGGTTCATATGTTTCATGAGATGAAATATTAAAACGGTAGGTTATAAATATAATATGGTAAGTTGGTTATCATATTTATTTATAATAATATTAATTATTTGATGATTATCTCTTTTTCTCTAATAACCATTTGAGTGAGAGGTTATTGGTGGTTTTATGGTAATCGTGAGATAAAAGAATTTTTTTTTCCTAATTTGACTGAGTTGATACTTTCGAAAAGAAACTCATGGAGAAGGCTATCAGGTGAAATTGTTTCACTAAGTGATAGCTAGTAGAGAGATTAAAAAATCATGGACTAAAACTATACAATAGTTCTTTTAGCTGGTCGTAGTTAAACGATCGCTTGGCATTGGCTATACGATAGACTACCATCTTCTATATGATTGAGCATTTGTCTATATGATAGATTGTGTCATCTCCCACTTACTCAATCGTCTACATGATTGTTGTTCCTCCAGTCTCTTCCTCTAACCAAGATCATACAGAACACAAAACTCCTAGATTCTCACACAAAGAATACCAAGGTAACCATTGTGGTGGTGTCCTCACTCAAAGCAATTGATATCGAGGTTTTAGAGGCCGTTCGTTGGGTTCGTGACTTTTGGCTGTTCGCGTTGTTCGTGTGGTGTTCGTTGCGATCGTGCTGTTGTTCCGGTTGTTGTGTTCAAGGGCTGAGGTGTTATTTTTGGACGCATTGGAATGATTGGGGGAGTTTGAAGAATGAGTCTTCAAAAAGGTATGTACATTCTAGCCATTGATTATTTAGTCAGCATTTTGTAATTTCTAGTTGTTGCATGACCTGTTAGTTTCCGTTTCTTGTACTGTAATTGTGTATGTTCAATATCGAATGGAATTTGGAATGATCCTTTCGCTGCTCATGGAAATCCTCATGTATGATTTCCTTCATGAGGAACTACAAAAACATTATCCAGTAACAGATAACGTTTCTTATCCAAAAATAACTTCAGTCTGCCTACAGCAATAGCTGAAACAACCTCACCAGTAACGACTCTAAGAGTCAACTCTCCTTCTTCCAACATTTTCCAGGAACTAAATCCTTGGTAGGAAGAACTTACATGATTAGTAGTACCCGAATCAAGTATCCAGGTATAATCATTATTCTTTACCAAACACGTCTCCAAGACAAATAAATCACATTTACTGTCTTTAGACTTCTTCCTCTCCTGGAGAGTAGTAGGATCAATATCAAAACCTAAATAAGCTCCAAGTTCCATTTCAGAGAACAATTCTCGTCGATGAACTTCATCAGAGTGAGCAACAATTGCTTTCTCTTGTACTCCCTTGACATTCAAGAAAGACTGGAGGTTATCTTGGGAACTGACACTACTGGTTTCTTTGTCATCCATTCTTTTGTGCTCAAAAAGTAAGAACTGACATTTAAACAATTTTTGCAACGAGTCCATAATCTTACGTGCAATGACCATGTTCTCATCCCTTTTGGCCAATGTATCAGGTATGCTAGCCAAAATATGAAGTCGGGCCAATGAGTTAGCCTTCATCCACACCTCATATAAAGTACGAACATTTCGTGATGCATCAAGGGTCGGGACTTGAGGACACTCCTCAACCATGACAAACTCGAGGTCGTTTACCATGAAATATGTTTTAAGAGACTCTTTCCAATGTATGTAATCAGTCAAATTAAAAGAGGCAACTAACTAACGGAAAAGCATACATGTTGTTGAAATACAAACACATTGATCTACATTAGATCTTAGCAAATACTCTTTAAAACAAAATCTAATTTGGTTTAGCAAAATCTAAATGAACACCATGTGACATCTAGTTTTGCAATGATGCTTTAGTGGTTTAGGACAAAAGCCACCAAAGGGTAGTTAATTTATCCTTCCTCTGAATTGAGACACTCTCAACCAGTTTTTAACACCAGAACAACTCTTATTCCTATAATGACTAGCCAACACTGATTTGGTCAAGAAATCATTAACTTGCTTAACAATTTCCTGTAATTGTGACCCTTCATTTTAGATCCTAGAGTTCCATCCCCATGCAACCAATCGGAAGGGAAAAAATTCGATTGGAAGCGACCCTATCCATTTATGGAGTTCACCTTGATATTGACCAATCACACAGACCATCCAAAGGGGGACACTCACAGGGCGCCACAAGGCCTTGCAAGAAGATCTCACGGTGCAAACCAATGAAGGAGACCACAGGACATGTTCACACACATATTTCACCCATTTACTATAAACACTCTCTCCGTCCACCTTGATATTGACTCATGCAAACACCATCCAAAGGGGAATACTCTCAGGGTACCAGAGGCCAAACATGAATCTCACGACATGAACATTCAGGGAGAAACGTGAGTGGAATTGACATATCATATATATCTTTTCCTCCCACTGAGTTTTTATAACCTAGGGTTTAGTTTACTTAGAAAAAACACAGCTAACGATTTTAACTAATTAACTTTTTAGGTTTGCCCAAAAGTAACTCTTATTTCAGAAAGTTGAACAACTTTTGATCATCATTCATTAAATTTTTTAACGAAGTCTTTGATTAACTATTGCATGCTTGCAGCATATCTATGTAATTCACCTTTTTAGGTAGGTTCCCAGTTAGGGGTATTTCGTTTCCGTTAGCTTAAATACCCCAGCCTAGATAGAATCCACCTTAGACAAAAAGTCCCTTATAGATAGATTTAATGCATATTTAATCTTTTATGGAAATCAATTTAATCCTATTAAACCGATTTAAAATATTAAACTTAGGTATCTAACTAGGAACTTAGGTCTATCTCAATCTAATTTTAAAACCCTTTTAAAACATGAGTTTACCTAAGTTCGCATGCAACTCTTTCTTATTGATTTTAGTTCTAATTTCCATTATAACATTTATAACAGGAAACAACTAAAACCATCCACAATGCAAAGCAACACATACAAGGCATATAGAACTCTTATAAATAAGCCTAAGTGTCATGCTCCATTCATTATTCATTCATTGTTACTTTTATACAACAGTTATACAACAAGCAATGAACCAAGCATACATGCTCTCATAAACCCTTATACTATAACTCTTATAATATAAGATGATGCATGAATATATTTAATGCATGCATAAATATAACTCTTATATTTCATGATGCATGAGCATGCTTTCTTGTAATTTCATCATGCCTTTAACTATATTATAACACTTATAATATATGATGCATGAATAAAATGCATAACCTAAGGTGGGTTTTAAATCTATATGTCGTACATTATGGTATATAAACTAATATACATCTCATGTACATTAAATAAAAGTTGATGAACTGGGATAATTAGCCTCAAAATCCTTAATAATAAAAAAAAAAACAAAGCTAACTATTACAAATAGCAATGAATCCACGGGTTCAAACAGGCGAACTGGGTCTTGAACCGTCCAGGCGAAAATCGCGTCTCCTTGATCGTGTACCAAATCCTTGTGATCGCCTAGCAATGCTATATGAGCATAAACGATCATTTAACAACGATCGTGTACCTTTGACTATGCGATGAAGCATGAAGGCCACTCAATTGTGCAACGCAAGCCTTAAACGATCAAGTAAACGACAATGATGCGGTGAAGCATAATCATCTAAACAATCGCTGAGCAAGCATAAGGTATCATATACCGCATGGTCGTGTAATTAGTGACTATGCGATGAAGCATGCTAAGCTACACAATCGTTTAGTGTGCACACCTTTTATTAAACGACGGGCATCAAATACTCTAAGCGATCGTTTACCTTAAGCGTCCAAGCGATCGAGCGTCAACAGTACACGATAGAGTAAACTCTTTACCCCATCGTTTACCATTAGCTATACGATCGTTTAGGAAATACTACACGATCGGGCATAACTTTTCTACACGATCGTTTAGTCAAATCTCAACGATCGTTTAGCTTATGCTACACGATGCGACCAACCTTTGGTCTTCTTCCTCGATGAGAACTGCATCTCCATGCTTCAAAACTTCATTACGAATGACTCAAACAACTTAAAACGCTTTGAATACAGACTCGATTGCTTGTTATTTATGCCCAAAAACGTAGAGGCCCTTACAAATGAACACTTTGTAAACTGAAAGAAAGCTTTAAATAGAGGCAACCATCCCATAAACATTCATCAACACATCCACAAACACATTTAACTCTTAAATGCATTGTAGAACAAACTTAAAACCTACCATGACTATAAAAGAAGTTCAATACGGCAATGGAATTTGGAATATCAGAACAACCTGGCTCTGATACCAATTGAAGGAAATAAAAAATAGAGATCTCCATGAGCAGCGGAAGTGGATCGTTCCAAATTCCATTTGAATGAACACAAACAATTACAATCTTAAATGGAAACTAACAAGTCGTGCATAAACAAAAATTATAGCATGCTATAAGATATTCAAGGGATAAAGTATACGTATCTTTAAAGAACCATTCTTCAAGTATCCCTCCATCAGTCTCCAACGCATCCAGAACAACACTCAAATGCAATGTACGGACCACCAACAGCACGAACAACTTGATGCTTCTCGAACCCAATCAGTCTAACTCGATTCACGAACAGAATAAGGACACCACTACAATAGTTACTTTGGTATTCTCGATGTGAGAATTCAAAATTTGTGGGCTCTGTATGATCTTGGATTGAGGAATAAAGGAGGTATGCGATCGAGTAGACGAACGAGTAAGTGGAAAATATGAACATTGTCTATCGCAAAGACGATGTACTCGATCGTTTAGAAAATACGAGCCTATCGCATAGACTTTGCTACTCAATCGTGTAGCAATGATCAGTTGAGTAACTATCATATAGTCAACTCTAAGCGATCGTTTAGCTTTCAACAGCTACTGCTTAGTAAAAACTCTTTTCACTTGATAGCCTATTTCCGTGAGTATTTTTCCGAATCAATCAACTACTAATTTTAGAAAACAATTTTCCTTTTATCTCACAGTTACCATAAAACTTCCAATAACCTTCCACTCAATCAGTTATTAGAGAAAAAGAATTAATCATCATATAATTAATGTATTATAAATAAATATGATAACCAATTTATCATATTATATTTATAACCTACAACTTTAATATTTCATCATATGAAACATATAAACCATAATTCTTTTCTATTTTATGATACTTAATATAAATCATATTTATATTAATTCTTCCAATTATTGTATCTAATGCATCACACCAATTATATCACATATAATTGAATTTCTTCTTGTTAATTTGAACACTTCAAACTAACCCAAAATCTGATTCTCAACTTGAACCCATTAAGCTACCAAGGGGACCTCATGGACCTGTAGTTTGAAGCTCCAACGACACATGAATAACTAACTAAACTTTTTAGTCATGAGATCAATCATCCATTAATTGTTGGGCACTCCATTAATTGTTGGGCACTCCATTAAAGACCGCAGCTGCACTATTCTCACTACAGATATATTTCTATGTCCATATAACCAACTAACAGTGCGATAACCCTTTACAAATCGCTTGTAAGTACAGTTGAGCCAATTTACCATTTTTCCCTGTAGTTACATCTAACTTCTTAAGTACCACTGATTCCTCTAATGAACAATAAGTCATAGTCCTACTATGACTGAGTCTTCTCTTCCAAAGAGAGGGTGTGACCACTATGTACAAGACTTGGAATCAGCCTTTAAGGGAGTAATTTATCTACTTACCCCTGCTTCGGGGAAATAGTGAATTCCGTCTTGTGTAACTGAGTTTCCAGTTCCCCAATCAGACGAATCCCCAAAAAGGTAGGTTTGTTGAATTGACAATCTTGTCACTCTCACCCATACTAATCAAAGGATCGCTTTCATAGGCAGGAGTTCCCAAAACACTCAGGATTAAGGTCGTGTCATCTATGGTAATTTTAGTGAAATGTAAGTCTCAATTATCAACGACGTTATATAAAGAAACTAATCATCTCATGGTCTGGTCTTACATAAACTCTTTGTATAGGAAACCCCCACTCGTATGTCTCCACATGAATGGTCAGGATCAGACCATTTGTAGCACTTTACAACACTTGTAAATATCTACAAAGCGGGTTGTATCCATAGTGTTACCAAGATAAGGTATCTCTCCTTTATCCTTATACTATAGACCATTTAGGTTATTACTTAAGGCATGATCCACTTGTATGTCTCACAAACATGCTTAAGTTACATGAAATAACCACGAATCTTAGTTTATTGGATATGAGTAAATGCAAATAAAATAACACTTATTTTATTAATAACAGTGTGTACAACAAGTTTACAAACTACGAGACCATTGGGAAAATTAGGACACCAATCCTAACAAAAACATAAATCTCATAGATGTTGTAGTTTATAAATACAAAATATTTATTTAATAAAATAATAGTTATTTTATTTGGCATTTAGATAACACTAGCTCAATCAAATAAACTAAGATCTAAGGTTGTTTCACGTAACTTGAACGGTATGTGGTAAACATACAAGTGGATCATGTTCAAGTAATAACCTAAAACGTCTACAGTATTTGGTTAAGGTTGAGTGTCTTATCCTGGTGATACTGCAGATATGATCCATTTTGTAACTGTTACATGAGTTGTAAGTGTTACAGACGATATAACCCATATTGTTCATATGGAGAAATGTGAGTGGAGTATCCTGTATAAAGAGTTCATATATGACCGGACCACGAAATGATTAGTTTCTCAATATAACACCGTTGCTTGTAAAAACTAACTTTTAACTAGGATGACCACATGTGATTTGACTTTAATCCTAAGTGAGTTGTGAATTCCTATCTACAAGGGGAATCTTTTGATCTGTATGGGTGAGAGTGGCCTATTTTACGGACTCAACATGCCTACCATTTTTGGAATGTGTTCGAGTAGGGAGTTGGAAACACAACTACACAAGATGAAATTCACTTCTTCCCATAGACTAACAAAGTAGATAAATTGCTCCCTTAATAACTGATTATGGATCTTGAACAATGAGATATCACTCTCTCATTGGCCAGCGAAGGTTTGGTTTATAGTTAGACTATAAACTATTTATTCGTTAGAGGAATTAGTAGCATTTAAGGAGTTATATATAACTATAGGGGTAAATGGTAATTTAGACCTAGTTGTAGTTATGAGCAATTTGTGAAGAATCAACTTACTATTGATTGGGTATATCCAATGGACACAGAAATATAACTACAGTTCAACGAGTGTAGTTGTCGAAGAGTAATCGACAATTAATGAATGTTGATCAATCTAGATTAATCCAATTAAAGAGTTTAGTTGATTAATCTTGTGTCATTAGAGCTTCTAATTTGTAGGTCTATAAGGTCCCCTTGTTAGCTCACTAAGGATAAAAACAAAGGATAAAAACAAGGAATAATTGTTTTTGGAATAATTTGAATTGTTCAAATTATTTAAAGAAATCTAAGTAATTAATATATTAATATGATTAATATAATGTATATTGATACATTATAATATATATTTAATTATAAATATGATTTATAATTGAAACTACATAATATGTGAGAGAAAAATATTTGAATGAGATTCAACTATTATTTGTATAAACAAGATTTATATAAAATCTATTGGTTAAAATTTAATATGAATTCAATTCATATTAAAACTTTAGGTTATAAGAGAGTCTTGCAATATATTATGATTATAATGCATATTATATGGTTTGTTAATTAAATAAACAAACATATAATATATATATTATATTATTATTAATTTAATAATATAATTACTCCTTATGATAACGGAGTTAGGTTGATAGAGGGAGTTACTGTAACTCCATCTCTCTCCCTCTTCTCTTACTATGGTTTTTGGAAAATCACAAAGACGTACGTTTTGTAAGAAAAACTCACAAAGCTCTTTCTCTCTCACTTTTTTCCCTGAAAATTTTCCCTCTGCCAAAAACGCTTTGGGAGCCCACACTTTCAATCCCTTATTCCTAGAGAATAACAAGGTTATTACTTGGTGGTGTCCAATTTTGGAGAAAGCGTTCCTGTATTTCTACAAAAGGTTTGTTCATGATCTCAAATGAGAATTTCATGAAGAATTGTTATTCGTCAAGGGTAAGTTTCACTTCTCTGAATTCTCTTTAGAAAGTATGCTTAGGTTTTATGTTTGTTTTTTTGGATTTTATGCCATACAACTCGTAGATAGTAAATGTTATTAATTGTCCATCATCAATAAAGAGTTATAGATGTTAATTCAATAAATATTATTGTTTGTGTTGTTAGTCTATTTTTGTCTTAATAACCCTAGATCCAATAAACTAACATCCAAGGTTGCCTTATGAGTCTTGAACTGTATGTGGAGACATACAATTCAAGATACAGCCTGAAGGGTTTATAGTATAGAGATAAGGTTGAGTACCTCATCCTGGTAACACTATGGATATGACCCATTTTGTATTTGATATAAACGCAATGATCCAACGTGTTTGTGTAGTTGACATGCAAGTGGAGGTATCCTATGCAATGAGTTTGCATAAGACTGGACCGCAAAATAGTAACGACTAGATATAACATCGTTAACTAGTTAGGTTCCTATTTCAATAAAATGACCTAGGTAATTTTGTCTTAATCCTGAGTATATTATGAACTTCTGTTTACGATGGATTGTCCTTTGATTTGTATAGGTGAGGGTGGCTAGTTCGCCAACCCAATATGCCTACCATTTTGGGGACAAGACCGAGTGGGGAGTGATGCGTTTTCAATATGCGATGAGATGAATGTCAAATGATGGTTTATAATGCATGATTTTATCTAGTTAAACCCAAGCATAAGCTCAACTAGAGTCCTAGTGAGTCCAGGGTTGAACTCAAGGATTGCGTTGTATGAATACTTTGGTAACTATTGTTTCGATCTTGATGCAACTTGTATACTAAGTAGGTGATGAGTTTTAATGCTATTCTAATGCTATAGACGACTTTAGTGATAAATGTGACGAAATTCACAACTTTAAGTGAAACAGTCTGTGCAATAAATATGAAATTCGATTGATGAAAGCAGGGTTGAGAAAAATATTCACTAATGTTCCTAAGTAAATGCATAAATAATAGCGTTCCAGCAGATCACTCAAAATTATAACTTAACACTTTTCAGTATACAAAGCCATAATATCTTGTCTCTAGGAAGCATACGATGAGTGTTTGTTGCAAAAGATATATCTTTATTTCTAAATAACCTCTCTTCTTATTTTACCATATCTAAATCTTTAGCCCTTTCAAACCTAAATTTAATCTACTCAGAATAATCTTTTGATTTATTCAAGTACTTAAATAATCATGCATAAAATAAGTAGAACGCATAGTCTATGTTTTACTTAATTCATGTTAGCTACATGTTTCTCAACCCATAGATAACTTAGTTGGTCATAATGAAAATAGAAGAGATGGATAAAAGATGAACTAAATATGCATTCATATTGAGAAAACGTGTCTTTCAACGTTTACACAATACAAATACACTAAGAAAAATAAGAAATAGAGATAGAGAATCAAGTTGTAGTATGCAATTCCTTGCTCCCTCCAGTTCTGTCAATGATTGCTTTACTAAGTGTGTGTTGAAAACGAGGTTCCTTTTCTACTTCTAGAGGGAAATCTCAAGCTTTCACTTAAGATTTCATGAGGGTTCAAAAGAGGAATAAGGATTTGAGCAAAGCTTTCTTCCAATTTCTTGGTTATCGTTTGCATGATAATCTCGTGGTGTATTTATAGCATCCAGGGGCAATTTTTCTTCTCTCATTAATGAATGCTTATAAGGTGCATTAAATTCCAGACCTTGATGCGTCGCCTGCTACGCATCAGAAGTTCATTGGCTCTGTCGTGAAGCTTTCTTATCAGCTACCAACTTGGTCTTTGATTTGACTTCTACTGCCCACACATCATGTCATTTCCCATCACATGAACTCACCAACTTGTTCAACTATGCAATTCCCCTATTGGTGTTAAGAGCTCATCGTGATCGCATAAGTAGACTTTTTGCACCAAACAAAGTAGGATTTTTATAACTTTTTTTTAGATTTTTTAATCATATAGGCTTTATGTGTATGTGATCACATGTTGTAATTCTTTCTATGAATTTCTTATCAAGATGTTGCATTTTTAGAGCTTTTTCCTAATTTTTTTTAGATAAAAGAAGTAAAGTAACATGTATTTCTACAAGTTATTAGGGAGCTAGGAACATAATAATATAAGATGGAATTCACTTCTTCCCGTCTTAAGGGTAAGTAGATGCGTGTTCCCTTACGTGGTGTCTCCAAGACTTGAACAAAGAGCCCTACCCTCTCATTGGTCTGAGAGGAGTTTTCTGCTTATTGGTTGGACCATAAACAGGTTGTTCATTAGAGGAGCACTAGTACTTAAGGAATCAGAGGTAACCCAAGGGTAAGACGATAATTTGACCCAGATGAAGTTACGAACACTCGTGAAGGACTAACTTGTTATTGTTGGTCTATATCCATGGACATATAAATATATCTTTAGTGAGAAGAGTGCAGTTGTAGGTCTTTAGTGGGGTGTACACACAGTTAACAAATATTAATTAACTTGGTTAATGAGTTTAGCCAACTAATCTCATATCATTGGAACTTCTGATTTATAGGTCCACCAAGTCCCTTGTTAGCTCACTAGAGGATATTTAAGAGGGAATGATTTAAATTGTTCAAATTAATTTGAGGAAACCATGTATTAATGTGATTAATATATAATTGATTATGGATATGATCTATAATTCAAATTAAAAAATAATATTTGAATAAGATTCAATTAATTAACTTAAGTGAATTAGATTCATAAAGAATTAATTAATAGAGAGGTATTATACATATACATACGATGTTTATGATAATTAAATATTTATACATATACATACGATGTTTCTGATAATTAAATATATATACATTAAATTAGGTTTAATGTATTTAAATAGTTATTTAATTAATGTACAAATTAAATTAAATAACTGTTATTTAATTATGCTAATTAATTAAATAAGTGTTATTTAATTAATTGGACTAATTAATTAAACAAGTGTTATTTAATTAATTAAATAAGTGCTAATTAATTAATTAATTGTGGAAAAAGGAAATAGGAAAATGATTAGGAAAATGGTTTGACCCTTCTCTATATAAAGTCCTCCCTATAACCCATTTGAGAGATATTGAGACAAAAACTGACAACACACAACACACAAGTGTTATTGTGCAAAATTTTTCCTAAGCCACAAAGAGAATCCCCTCTACTCTCCAAAACCCTTTTCTCCTCTCCATCTTCCGATAGTTGGATACTGCCTATCCCTCTATTGGAATCCTAGAAAATAACAAGGTTACTCGTGTGGTAGTGTTCGAGATTGTTCAAGATCGTAGGAGGAGTCATTCATTGGAACTTAAAAAGGATTATTCATGAAGCTTGGGGATCTACAAAGGTAAGAATGGTTCTAATCTTTTTCTTTAAAGCATGCTTATATTACATGTTTATAATATGTTTTAGTATACTGAATTTGTTTATATAAAAATCAAATTGCGGAATGCAAGACGTTCACAACACTTTTGCTGCGTGATTTGATCCCTTCAATTGGTATCAGGGCCATATTATTACATTTTTTTCTTTGTATTTTTAAAACAAAATCAGTTTAGAGGTGGGTTTAATATTCTGCATTTGGAATGTTTGAATGTCGGTTTGCAAGATTGGATGTTTTCGACTTTGGCACTAGACTACTTTTAATTTGTTTTAGTATACTGACTTTAGATGTTTTCGACTTTGGCACTAGATTACTTTTAATGTTGGTTTGCAAGATTAGGTTTAATATTATCCATGTGAATTCTGTCTCGAAGGAAAAATGATTAAAAAACCTTTTAGTGGAAAAGGTTATAAAGTCAAAGAACCTTTAGAGTTCATATATTCCGATGTTTGTGGTCCAATGAATGTAAAGGTTAGAGGAGGGTACAAATACTTCATCCATTTCATAGATGATTATTCAAGGTATGGTTACTTATACCTAATGGAACATAAGTCTGAAGCCTTTGATAAGTTCAAAGAGTATAAGATTGAAATTGAAAACCTATTAGGTAAAACAATTAAAAAAACTTCGATTTGATCGGGGTGGAAAGTACATGAATTTAGAATTCCAAAATTATATGATAGAACATGGAATTCAATCCCAATTCTCAGCACCTGATACACCTCAGTAGAATAGTGTATCGGAAAGGAGAAATAGAACCTTATTAGATATGGTTCGTTATATGATAAGTTATGCTCAATTGCCTAACTTGTTTTGGGGGTATGTAATAGAGACTGTAGTTCACATCTTGAACAATGTTCCCTAAAAGAGTGTTTCTGAAACACCTTTCAAGTTTTGAAGGGGGCATAAATTGAGTTTACGTTACTTTAAAATCTAGGATTGTCCTGCACATATGTTTGTGATAAATCCTAAGAAGTTGGAACCTCGTTCAAGATTATGCCAATTTATTGGTTACCCTAAGGAAACGAGAGGTGACCTATTATTTTATGACCCTTAAGAAATTAAAGTATTTGTATCAACAAATATTACATTTTTTTTAGGAAGACCACATGAAAGATCATAAACCATGAAGCAAAATAGTATTAAGTAAAGCTACTGAAGAATCAACAAGGGTTGTTGATGCAGCTGGTCCTTCATCAAGAGTTAATGAAGAAGCCAACACTTTAGGTCGGTCTCGTCCTTCTTAATAATTGAGAGTGCCTCGATGTAGTGGAAGGGTTGTGATACAACCTGACCGCTACTTAGGTTTAATTGAAACTCAAGTTTTCATACCAGATGATGGTGTTGAGGATCCATTGTCCTATAAACAGGCATGAGCATAGACAAGAACCAATGGGTCAAAGCCACGGACTGCGAAATGGAGTCTATGTACTCCAATTCAATATGGGATCTCATAGCCTGAAGGGGTAAAATCCATAAGGTACAAATAGATTTAAAAAAGAAAGAGAGATGTAGTTGGAAAGATACAAACCTTTAAATCTAGACTTGAAGTAAAGGTTAGACCCGAAGGGAAAGGATTGACTATGAGGAAACTTTTCCCCTTATTACTATACTTAAGTCTATAATAACTCTCTTGTTTATAGCCACATATTATGACTATGAGATATGACAAATGGATGTCAAGACTGCTTTTCTGAATGACAATCTTGAAAAGAATATTTTTATGTCTCAGCCCGAGGGGTTCATAGCCTGAAGTCATGAGCAAAAAGTTTGCAAATTGAATAGATCCACTTATAGGTTGAAACAGGCATCCAGATCTCGAAACATTAAATTTGATACAATGATCAAATATTTTAGTTTTGATCAAAACGTTGATGAACCTTGTATCTACAAGAAAATCATCAATGATAAAGTAGCTTTTCTAGTATTTAATGTATTCCCTATGCCTCAACTTGGGCAGCTTAATGTATGCTATGCGCTACACTAGGACAGACATTTGTTATGCAGTGGGAATAATTAGTCCAATCTACGGTTGGACTACTAGACTACGGTTAAAAACATCCTCAAGTATCTTAGAAGAATAAAAGACTATAAGCTGGTGTATGTGGCTACTTGTGAAGCAGAAAAGGAAGCAATCTGGCTTAGGGAGTTCCCAAACGATTTAGAAATGGTTCCAAATAAGGACTTGCCTATAATCTTATACTATGACAACAATGGGTTAGTAGTCATTGCTGATCCATTTACGAAGGCTCTCTCTCGACTAAAGTGTTTAAGGGCCATCTAAAAAGTCTAGGTCTACGATACATGTACATTGTATAATCTAAGGCAAGTGGGAGATATGTAATTGGTATATGGATGCCCTAGTTTATTGCATTTATTTACAATAATCCCTATTTTTGGGTTCTGATATTGGGTACAATCCACTGACTATAGTTTTAGTTCGAGTGGGTGTTTGTTGAGTTTTATGCCCTAAAACTCGTAGATAGTAAGTGTTAATTAATTCACCATTTAAAGAGTTATAGATATTAATTCAATAAATATTATTGTTCGTGTTGTTTGTCTATTTTTGTCTTAATAACCATAAATTCAATGAACTAACATTCAAGATTGCCTTATGAGTCTTGAACTGTATGTGAAGACATACAGGGATCAATGTTCAAGATACAGCTTGAAGGGTTTATAGTATAGGGATAAGGTTGGATACCTCATCTTGGTAACACTATGGATACGACCCACTTTGTATTTGATACAAACGCAATGATCCAATGCGCTCGTGTAGTTGACATGCGAGTGGGGTATCCAATGCAATGAGTTGCATAAAATTGGACCGTGAAATAGCAACCACTAGATATAACACTGTTAACTAGGTAGTTCATGTTTCAATAGGATGACCTAGACAACTTAGTCTTAATCTTGAGTATATTATGAACTCCTGTTCACAAGGGATTGTCCTTTGATTTGTATGGGTGAGTGTGACCAGTTTCGATCCAATATGTCTACCATTTTGGGGACAAGACCGGGAGCTGGGAACATAATAATACAAGATGGAATTCACTCATTCTCGCCTTAAGGGTAAGTAATGAGTGTTGCCTTAAGTGGTGTCTTCGGGACTTGAACAAAGGCCCTACCCTCTCATTGACTCGGGAGGGGTTTCTGTTTATTGGTTGGACCATAAAAAAGTTGTTCATTGGAGGGAGCACTGGTACTTAAGAAATCAGAGGTAACCCAAGGGTAAAATAGTAATTTGACCCAGTTGAAGTTACAAATACTTGTGAAGGACACTTGTGGTTATTGATTTATATCCGTGAGTACGAAAATATATCTGTAGTGAGAAGAATGCAACTGTGGGTCTTTAGTAGAGTGTACCAATAGTTACGAATATTGATTAACTTGGTTAATGAGTTTAGCCAATTAATCTCATATTGTTGGAGCTTATGATTTACAGGTCCACCATATCCCCATGTCCATATCCCCATGTTAGCTCACTAGAGGATATTTAAGAGGAATGATTTGAATTGTTCAAATTAATTTGAGGAAACCATAGTAATGCCATTAATATATAATTGATTATGAATATGATCTATAATTCAAATTAAAAAGTAATATTTGAATAAGATTAAATTAATTAATTCAAGTGAATTAGATTCACAAAGAATCAATTAATAGAGAGGTACATACGATGTTTATGATAATTAAATATATATACATTAAACTAGATTTAATGTATAAATAGTTATTTAATTAATGTGCAAATAAAATAAAATAAATGTTATTTAATAGTGTTAATTAATTAAATAAGTGTTATTTAATTAGTTTGGCTAAATAATTAAATAAGTGTTAATTAATTAATTAATTATGGAGAAGGGAAATAGGAGAAAAATTAGGAAAAGGGTTTGACCCTTCTCCATATAAAGACCTCCCTATGACCCATTTGGGAGATATTATTGAGACAAAAACTGACAATACACAACACACAAGTATTATTGTGCAAAATTTTGCCTAAGCCACAAATAGAATCCTTTCTACTCTCCAACAAGATCGTTGGAGGAGCCGTTCGTTGGAATTTAAAGAGGATTGTTCGTGAAGCTTGAGAATCTACAAAGGTAAGAATGGTTCTAATATTTTTCCCTAAAGCATGTTATATTACATGTTTATATTCGGTTTTAATATACCAAATTTGTTTATGTAAAAATTGAATTGCGGGATGCAAGATGTTCACAATGCTTACGCTGCGGGATTCGATCCCTTTATATTTATCCTGTTAATTTCAACATGTTTGCTTCTCAATTTTTATTGTACATAAATTGAATTCAAGTTGTACGACATTCACACGCTTCTGTGGGGAATTCCGTTCCTTTAGATACAAAATCATGTATCATTTTCTACAACTTGAATATACTATCATCATCTTTGAGAAACCTTGAAGATTAAAATTGTTTTGAGCAAAATGCATCGAGAACAAAAATGAAGATGAAGAAAGGATAAAGGTTTAGGTGTTGGTGAAAAATTATAATCAAGAGGCTTATTAAATTAATGAAATAGAATTTTAATGGGGTGTGTTGTTATTGATATTAATTTGCCATTAATTTAATAATAAAACTAATAATAAATGATTGAAATAAAATCTTAGTGGGGTGTGTTGTTATCCGTATTAATTTTTTAGAATATGTGATATTATTATACAACAACAAGAGGGATCCTACAACCCAGGATCAAGGCACCAAAGCAGTAAAGCACAAGCAAAGACAAATAAGATAAGACCAGAATATAGCCAAAACATAAACGCATAAACCCCCGAAAGCCAGAGAAAAGAAACTAAAACTCCACAACTAGGGACAACAGCAAAACAAAAAGTAACGACAAGTTCAAAAAGAAGAAAAACATCCATAAACACACTAATAAGACCAAGAAGATCAACCCGCTAGGAAGCAACTCGAGCACGAACTGTAGAGACCATAAGGTGAAACAGAGTAGACACTGTCCTCAGTGACCTCCATGTAGTCGCTGATTACGCCCTGCCAGATGTAGTAGATGGAAGCACACCAAAAAAACACGGAACAACTTTACTACGCACTCCCTTACCCGACCCTACTCGGTACAACCAACTTAACTCGACATCCCAACCCACCATTCGATGTGACGAACCCAACTGACGCAACACACCATACCACACTTCTCTCCCAAACCCACACTCAAAAAATAAATGTTATTCCTATTAATTTGGCATTAATTAATTTAATAATAATAAAGTAAAAAGAAATATCTGCCACATTTTTTTTTGGCTTAACTTGTTCCTGCATACAAAAAGAAAAATCCCAGTTTAATTGTTTAAATAATTAAAGATCAAATGAGTGTTTTTTTTAGTGCAATTTTAATACAACTAATAGTGGCAAAAATAACGTCCATAATTACTATTGAAATGGCATAATTGTAATAAACTAAAAATAAAAAGGATAATATAGTCTAAAAAAGTTATTTTTTTTATAGAAATCTTAGCTTTTAATATATATATATATAAATGAATCATAATGGACATTTTCAAAATATAATGACTAATGAATCAAAGTCAAAAGTACATCAACAAAAGTATTCAACCCTATTAATTTAAAGGTTTAACAATACATAAGACTCTAATCAATATCTTATATTTCATTTATGTTCAACATTTTCACTATTTACACGAATGTCTAATTGGCCTCAAATTTACGAGAAAAAAAAGGGTCCAAGTACCATTTAGACCCCAACCCATCAATTACGTTATTTAAAATAGGAAAGAGAAATGAGTTTAAAAGAGGCACCATTTTTTAGGAAAAAGATATTAAACCATGAGATTTCTTAAATACCCACAACTTTCCATCTTCTTCAGTCTCTCTCAAAACTCTCTCTCAAATCTTTTCGGTCAAACCCTATCTCTCAGGTCTCGATTTTTTCTAGCTGAACTTCTTAGATCTTCCACTTATACTCTAGCTTGCGCGCCGACTCCCTCAGTCCACCCTACCACCATCGATGCACCCTACCCAAATCTCCCCGCCTTCTTTAGTTCGTCAATGGCGCTACCTTATGCCTGGACCATTTCTTTTGCCTTCCGCCACACTTCGTTGCCTAGATCTGTCTGTCGCCATACTCTAGCTCCACGCTGCCAAGATCCAGCTACTCGCTTCCCTTAATCCACCTTGTCCAGATCCAACGTTGCCCGACTATGCTCAGGTTTATCCCAGTCAGACATGCTTAGTTCATTGTTCGGTCTTGTAATATATATATTTCTTCTTCTTCGATTTTTTGGAGCTTTTGTAGGATTTTTGATATATAATGTGATATATGTACTTCGATTTTTTGGAAATTTTATAGGAATTTCAATATATACTGTGATATATGTATTCGTTTATTTGATATAAATGAAGTGTGAAAGTCTGTTTTTTTTATTTATATTTTTTTTATGATATATAAGCTTATATATATGTTTTATGCTAAACATTGAGCCCATCTGTGGTTTACTGTGGTAGATATCTTTATGTACTTGAAAATTATGAGTTTTAGAAATCAATTTGAAGCTGTTAGGGAGCCGTTGTTAATTTTTTTTTTATTATTTATTGGATTTCTAACTACTTAAATGGAATTTGTGATATATATTGTGATTTATGTCAAATATTGAGTTAATATGTGATTTATATATTGTGGTATATTTCATATATTGGTTTATAATATGATTTGTGTCGAACATTGAGTCAATCTTGAATTTCTATATTGTGATATATGTAAAAATAATCATGAAACTACCAGAATAATGAATAAGTCACTACTGTGAAAATGAAAATGGAAAAGAATATTAATTGCAAATGGGAAGAAAATCTCAATTAATTAATAATCTATAATAAATGCATATTCTCAGTCTAACACGCTAATTAATATATATTTTGTCAATTTCTCTCTCCATCTTTCAGGGTGTATTTGGAATGTATTTTCAGAAGTTTAACTTAAAAAATAAATCATTCTGGAAAAAATTAAAGTGTTTGATAACCACTTAAAATAATTTATGGAATGTATTTTCAATGATTTCTATTAAAATTGTTTAAATAAAAATGAGTTTTTCTGATTTTTTTTTTCAAATTAATCCAAATAGGCACTAGAATGCTTGAAAATCATGAAAAACTTTTACCTAATAAACAACAATAAATCTTGTGCCGAGTAACATGGAAATGGAATTTTTATCCAAAATTGAATTAGATCGTCAAAATGAAAATATCCAAAACTTTAGACATTACGGTCTACGTCTAAGGGCCATATTTATTGTTTACTCGATTGCTCAACATTGAATGCTAAGTCTGCCCTTTCTAGTTTCTATTGTCATTCATAAAATGCAATATTTTTTCTTAATAAAAGGAGAATAGGAAGTTTCATTAGGAAAACCAATCAACATTAAGGATCAAACATAAGTTACAAAACATTCCTTCAAGAATTTTGATAGAACTATATTGAAGGGTAAATCAAGTATTTGAGGTATTTGGACTCCCATAATCTTAAGAATACTCTCAATCACTCGTATATATATTTCACTAAAATATTGGCTATCTCCCTCCTTTCTTATCCACTCCATTTATAACCAACAAACCTAACAAAATTCTTTAGCTAATTACTAATATACCCTTATAATATCTCAATTAACATATCTATCAAATTCTCAATCCCTTATAATATACCCTTATAATATTTCTCAACCAAAATTTTATCTCAAAGTTTATAATCATACAAGAAAATTAATTTGTCTCATTCGGTCTAAATATACTACAATTAAGCCACGTTTACCATACTGTTGAAGGGATGAATCCCAATACGAAAGCGTTTAAACGTTTTGTCTTTGAATTGGGAATTGAAAAAATCAAAATTGATTTTATAGAATAAAAAGGTTAATCATTCAATAAAGGGAATTTAGAAAAAATACTTTTGATTACCAATTCTTCAAGAAATTCTCTACATGATCTCCCAAGAATACGAACGGTAAGACACCACCAAAAAGGGTTTCCTTGCTATGAATCTGGCAAAGAATTGGATTGTAGAATCTAACTTGTTTTGGAAGAATTAGGGGAAGTGAGAAGAAAAGACAATTCCTTTAAGATTTTTTTAAAGAGAGAACTCTTAAAGAGATCTCAAAAGCCAGTGAGTGCTTCTGTGTATCATGTATTTTATACATTAACACATAACAATACGTGATGGAAAATAACCCCTCCACACTCTCTTTCTATTTCTCTACATAACTGCAAGGGAGTTATTTTATTTAAAAAATAATTTTATTTATTTAATAAATATATATTACATTATATTTAATATATAATAATTAATTAATTAATATAAATATCACATATTTATTTAATCATACATTTAAATCATATAAAAATGCATAATTAAATGCATATCTCTTTATTAGCCTATAATATGAATCCAATTCATATTAAATTTGAATTCATATTAATTTAATATTCGAGTCTTGATATTATTCTCTCATTATATAGTTTAAATTATAAATCATATATATAATTAACTATATACTAATAATGTATCGTTATACAATATACTTTATATTGATCCATATTAATATATAAATTCCTTAAATAATTTGAACAATTTATATTATTCTAAAATTTATTTATCATTGTTTTACCCTTAATGAGCTAGCAGGGGACCTAATGGACCTATAATTTAGAAGCTCCAATGATTCGTGATTAAATTAATTAAACTCTTTGATTAATATAATCAATATTCATTAACTGTGGGTCATTCCACTAAAGACCCATAACTATACTCTTTACACTGCAGATATATTTCTGTGTCCATGAATATAATCAGTCATCAATAAGTTGATCCTTCACGAATTGCTCGTAATTACAGTTGGATCAAAATTGCCATTTTACTCTTGTAATTATATATTTCTCCTTAAGCCCCACTGATCCTCTAATGAACAACCTATTTATGATCCTACCATAAACAAGTCTCTATCGGGCCGATGAGAGGGAGGGGCCTCTTGTTCAAGACCTGGAGTCAGCACCTGAGAGAGCAATCCATCTGCTTTTCCTGAAAGTGTGAAGGAATAAATTTCATCTTGTGAAGTTATGTTCCGAGCTTCCTACTTGGACAAATTCCCAAAATGGTAGGCTTATTGAGTCGGCGGCACAGACCACTCCCACCCATACAAATAAAAGGATTTTCCTCATAGACAGGAGCCCATAACCTATTTAGAATTGAGATCGAGTTACCTATGGTCATCCTATGAAATGTTAGTCTCTTCAATTGACGGTGTTATAGAGAGATCAGAATATTTCGTGGTCTGGTGTTATACAAACTTTTTGTATGGGATACCTCCACTCATATGTCTCCACATGAACGATTTGGATCAAATCGTTTGTAACCAACTCTTGTTACACTTACAAAATAGGTTGTATCTACAATGTCACTAGGATAAGACACCCAACCCTATATACTTTTTAGGTTATTACTTGAACATGATCAACTTGTATATCTGTTGAATGAGAAAAATTGGACCAATCACAAATTTCCATGTCCTTTACCAAATTAATGACTAAATTACAAGTAATTGAATTTAGGACTAATTAAAATTGACATGTGTCCCAAGTTGAAATTGAAGTCATAGATTGACGAATCTTGTTGATGCCATGTGTTTTCGTCTTGACGGTTAGATCAAATTAATTATTTTGGTCTAATTAAATATTAAAGTTTGGGCTAAAATTAAATTGGACCCAAGAATATGCTTAATTTGACCCAAGTGTCAAAGAGGGTCCAAATCCAATAAATTGGGCTCAAGGGCCAGGTCCATGGACCAACCAAGCCCAAGCCCACAAAGCTCATTTGAGAGTTATATAAATAGAGAACTCTCTTCATTTTTTGGATCGAAAATTTTACACTCTAGAGAGCCTAGAGAGAATTCTCCTAATAATCAGAAGACTCCTCAACATGCTGACCACACTTGAAAACTGAAGTCCTTTGGAGGTATAATTATTCTTCTAAGACTCCAACTTCAAGAACATCCACATGCTCTCCACACATCAAGTGTACACATTCAACCGAGAGAGAACCAGAGGATCATGTACTAAAGATCGAACCACATCTGCATCAAATGCACATCAAAATAAGTTCAACTCCATGAAGTATGTTTCTCCGGAAGCCTAGTGCGAACATTGATCCTCCAAGAAGATCATCATGGCCAAAAGTCTGATGGAATACGAGATATACGCAGCGGAATAAGGATCTAATTACACTCTAATTACTTCTAATCCAAAGGAAATTAACATGCAAAATGAAGGAAAAAACAGTAAATAAAAGAGATGGGATACAATCTTTGTAGCTCCTGAACAATGCTTTTCCTCACTGAATCTCGACCTGAACTCTTCCGGACCACCACTAGAGTTGACCTACTATCCTCTGGACTAAGAACTGGATTGTGGGACCCGATGAATGAAGAACATCGAGAGAGAGAAAGAGATGAAAAATAAGAATGAATTTGGGTTTGGGTTTTTATTTTTCCAGCCCAATTTTGAAAATAATTTTGGCAAAATGGGCAAAAGTTTTTAATCCAAAATTGAAAGCCTAATTTATAGAAAAAAACCATGCAACAATTGCATGAAACAAATCCATAAAAATCAATACCTAGAATCCACTATCTAAGTGGGCTTAATGTCTCCACTATAAGCCAACACCTAGCCCACTATTTTGTTAGTGAAATTATCCAACAAAAGTTTGGATTTTCCCACTAACTTTAGTCAAAGGGCAAAATAGTCATTTTGTCAAAATCAAACATTGACCAAAAAGTCAACATTTTGATTTTTTTATGATTTTTTCCGTGTTGATTAATTTTGACCTCCCGAGCATGAATCCACATTCATTTTCTCGAAATTCAAATCACATTTGAATATAAGGTCGGTCAAAGTTTGACTTTTCAAAGTCAAAAGTCAACTCTTTGACTTTTTACATCTTTGACCATTTCCATTATTTTCGAGCTTCCGAATATGAACGTATTCATATTCTTGATATTTAAATCACATTTAAATATTAAAGCTGTATCTCTAAACTGAAAAATCCTACCACTATATCACATATACTTGTCGGTTTCTCTCTCTTCATCTAATTCGAACAATTCGAATTATTCTATTATACTGTTCTAAGTTTATTCCATATGAGCTAGTAGGGGAACCTAATGGACCTATAGATCATGGGCTCCAACGATCCGATATTAGCTGGCTAAACTCTTTAGACGGAGCTAATCAACATTCGTTAACTCACGGGTCATTCCACTATAGTCCCGTAGTTACACTCCCCCCACTATAGATATATTTGTGTTCATTTGATATAACCATGATTAGTAAACTAATCCTTCACAGGTTATTCATAATCTCGGTTGGGTCATAAAAACTATTTTACCCCCAAGACCACATCTTGTTCTTTAAATTCCACTGATCCTCTAATGAACAATTGGTTTAAGTTCCAACCTATAAACCGAACCCCTCTCGGGCCAAGGAGAGGGTGGGGTCTCTTGTTCAAGACCTGGATTCAGTACTAAAGGGAACAACCTATCTACTATCCCTATAACGGGTAGGAGTAAATTCCATCTCGCACCTTATGTTCCCAGCTATCCACCTGATCTTACCACTGAAATGGGAGGCTTATTGGGCCAGAGATGATGAGCTGACCTCACCTATGTAGATCTAAGGATAATTTCGAGTGAACAGGAGTTCATAGTTAGCTCAGGATTAAGATTAAGTTACCTAGGACATCAATTAACGAAATAGTCAGTTTTATACATAAAACGACATTTAGAACGTAAAAAGTGACTATTTCATGGTTCAGTCTTCTGCAAACTCATTGCATAGGATGCCCCCACTCACATATCTCTATATGAACGATTCAAGATCACATCGTTTGTACTAACTACAAAATAGTCCGCATCCATAGTGTCCCCAGAATAAGGCGCCCAACCTTATTCATATACTATAGACCATTTTGGCTATATATTTGAACTTGATCCACATTTATGTCACTACATAAAGTTCAAACTACATAAAATACCCTCAGGACCTTAGTTTATTGGATACAAGATTACAATTTCAATAACAACTTTATCGAAAAACAAAACAAAGTATGTTTATTAATTTACAAACTACGAGTTTTAGGACATAAAATCCAACAAGGTCAATCATCCAAGAAGATCCACTAACTTAAAACTTAAAGTTTATTTTGAAAGCATCAAAGGATTATGTATTTAAAGATTGTAATCACTATACTAAAATTAATACAAATACAAAGTTCAAATTTCACAAAACAAGTTTCTTCGGAAATCTCGTGCGAACAATGTTTACTACATACTGGTCAAGCTACATAAAATAACCTTGGATTTTAGTTTATTGGACTGAGTTAATTCATTCTAAATGTCAAATAAAATACTATCACTACAACAATTTTGACTTTGGATGTTAGTTGACATTTTATATACGATGACAGATTGTGGATATGATGTTATGAAAAAACGCCTCGTTTTACAAAAAATTTTGTGGATTAAAATAAAAATCATATATGATGTTAGTTCTAAACAGCCATCTAAACAATCGTTATAATGTCGATTGCAAACCGCCATCTATAGTCATAAAACGACGAAAAATAAATTTTTAATTTGCGTGAAAATTTGAAGCCTATAAGATATTAGTTTGAAATTGTCATCGAAACATAGGTTGTAATGGCACTTTAAGACCGCCATCTATAGGCATATAAGATTTTTATCATTTTTTACTTTTAACATCAAAACACGCCATCATTTTAAAGAAAATAATAATAAAAAAAAAATCAAAACACCATCTAATCCAAGAAGAAAACAACGCCGTTTCATTTAAGTTGCCCTATCCGGAACCTTCGTATCAAAATAGCATTGTCCCTCTTTCGGCGGCGGCTAGAACGACTGTGTATCGATTTCTTCCCTTCAATTGACGATAACTGATCACTGCGTGGGGTTCAACGAATCGATGTGGTGGTTCAGCGGTGCAGTTTGACAAATAGAGGTTCAGCGGTGCAGGATTTGACAGTGTGGTGTTCGACAGTCAAAGATTGGACGACTTAGAGAGCGTTTGGAACAATGAATTAGTTATTATAGTCTTAGGTTATTATAGTTGAGTTATGATAGTTTGTGTTTGAGAATAGATTATTTTAGTTTGGATTATAATAGTATGTGTTTGAGGTATAAACTACTTGAGAATGATAGTAAACGCCGTAACAAATAATACAAAAATGATGAATGTAAAATAGTAAAAACGGTAGTAAATAGTAAATAGGGTTTTGGAATAGTGTTGATTGTAGTTAATTGGAGGTTTTGAAATAGTTTTTACTGTAACGATAGGTGTAGAGTGTGTGGAATTACGACATTTAATGGTACGGGTTTTGACGACTCGGAGTTGGACAGTGAGTGGAGTTTCGCGGCTCAGTGTTTGACGACTTTCTTACAGTGTTGAACGGCTGACTTCGGCTGAGTTGTGGCATTCTCTATTCTTTTCTTTATTGATTAATTTTTACATCAAATTGAATGCTTATTCTTTGATGGTTGTGAATATATTTGTTCTAGGCAACAAAAATATCATTATGTGAAAACTTGCTGCTGAATTGTATATTATTATCGTCAATACTTCAAATATTATATTCACTAAGTATAGTTTTGAAACATCTTCTTAATTAGGTACTTGAATTCACAAAATCTTACCATTTATGCAAAATTTGGAAGTGTGGGGGAAAAATGGTGAAAGAGAAAGAACATATCATAAGAAATTTGGTGCAGATAGAAATATGGTTCAAACAATATTATAGAACATCAGCACATTGCAACTTTGAAAGGAAAATGGAGTGGTTTTAAGAAATAGCTGCAGAACACAAATTAATCATTCTATACACAAGGTGATTACTTTAGGAAGGATGTTGGTATGTTCAATTGACCTACATTCATATTCGTTTTTATCTACTATTATTACTATTATGATCTAAATGATGGGAATAATTTAAACCAAATGCACATATACAAATCCCACAAGTTTGAGATTGAAAATGAAGTAAATCATGTAAATAACATCGATAAAACGAAGAGCACAACTAATACTAGAATGAGAATCTGCTAACAACATCATTCTCTTTGATCTTCCATGGAGAACAACCAAGTAGCATTTTAGACATTCAAGGACTTTAATAGCATTCTCCATTTTCCTTTTTGTCGCCTATAATATGATGATATTTGAGTATGCTTGCTTAGTAGTTATAAATATGTGATTGTCGTTCGTATATGTGATATATATCTATTTTTTAATTTTTTTTTTTTTTTAGATGATATATTTTTATAAATTTTATCAATATGGACAAGTCTTAGATGAATAAAGACAGGTTGTCAGAGGAATACAACTTAGGTGTTGAAAACTTCTTTGAAAATGGATTACGTTATTCCAAAGGGTGTTCATGCTTAAATTGTAGAAATACACTCAAACAAGATGTTGACATAGTTAGAGACTACTTGTTTATCTATGACATTGACAAGAGATAAGAACGTATGATCTAAGGAACAAGTACCTATTAGAGATAAGAAATAAAGTGTTAATACTTTTGATGAATATGATTACGATGATCTAAGGAAAACAACTGAGTTGTTTGAAGCAGCACAATACTATTTTACAAACAAATGTGGAAATTCTGACCAATTATTGTGTGATGCACAAAAACTGTTGTATCCAGGTTGTCAAACTTTTACTAAAATTTATGCACTATTAAAATTATATAACTCAAAAGCCAAATACGAATGGAGTGATAAAAGTTTCATTAAGCTATTAACATTAGTACATGACCTCCTACCAAATTCAAACGAGATTCCAACTTCTGTGTATGAAGTGAAAAAGGCACTATGTACTCTTAGAATGGATTATCAAAAGATCTATGTATGTATCAATGATTGTGTCTTGTTTAGGAAAGATCTATCTGATGCAAATTGATGTCTAATTTGTAAAACATCTAGGTGAAAACTTTGTAAGAATTTGAATGAAGTTAATAAAGGTATTCCGGTAAAGGTCATGTGGTACTTTTCTCCAATCCCTCGATTTCAACAAATGTTTAGACACGTTGAAATAGTGAAGTTATTAACTTGGCATTTTGAAGTAAAGAAAAATGATGGGTTCTTGCAACATCCTGTCGATTCTTCATCATGGAAATTAGTAGACAACATGTGGCCTGAATTTGGATCTAAGTCAAGGATTCTTCGTTTAGCTATATCAACTGATGGAATAAATCCTCATGGTGGCCTTTAAAGTAGATATAGTTGCTGGTCAGTTATACTAGTGATTTACAACCTTCCACCCTGGTTGTGCATGAAACGAAAATTTATGATGTTGACCACATTAGCATCTGGTCCTAAACAACCTGGAAATGAGATTACTACATGACTTCTCATAAAGGTGAATACTACATGACTTCTCATAAAGGTGAATAAAACTGAGTTATAATCTATTAACTATTATTACATGTACAAAACATATATTAATTATTGCTATTTATTTCTATGTTTCAGTGCCCTCACCAAAAAGGTTGTGTGGAATATGGGTATTATGTCATGAAATTCATGAGAGAAGTTTTACATTGTCCAGATACTCTTATCAATTCCATTATCTATTGCTATTCTAACTTTTTATATATTGCGAACTTAGTTTGGATGTAATTTATTCTAATATTTGTTATTTATTTGCTCCGATGTAGTTTAATACTAAGAACGCTTTTACCAAGAAGAACTCGATAAGATCCAAGTTAAATGAGCGGAGCATGTGTCAAACTACATTGGCTCGGATTGCATGGTGCTACAATATATATTTGTTTGACTTTCGCTTTGAACTTTTGACATCACTTAGGTTTGTTTGGTTGTAAAGTTGTTGGAGGGTATTCTTGAAAGTTTGGTAGATCATAGGCATTGTGTACTTTTGAAAATATTGTGTAACATTTCCTGTCGTCAAGTTGTTGGAGAGATCTTTTGAAATTTTGGTAAATCTTAGGCATTTTTTTGTTGTTAGAGGGTTTGCACCTTATCATTTGCACCTCTTTTTCTTTTGTAGATCCGTTTACAACCTATAGATTTTACCTCATCAAGTCGGACTACAAGATCCCAAAGTAAATTGAGTACATAAACTCCATTTCGAGATCCATAACTTTGATTCATTAATCTTTATTTACATCCTTCATTGCTTGTTTATAAGACAATGAATCCTTAATTTTGTCATCAGATATGACGATTAGGATTTTTGATATACCCATATAACGAACAAGCGGGTTCACAATCCTCCCACTATGTTGAGGCTCTTTAAACGGTTGAGGCAAATGTGACCTACTAGATGAACTAACATCAATAACTCTTGTTGGTGTACTAGGCTCTTCAACAACTCCCGTTGAAGGTTCAGTGGTTTTACCAAAAAATTCATTTAATACTATCTTACTGCGCGATTTGTGCTCCCTGATGTGGTCTTCTTCTAAAAATGTAGCGTTTATCGATACAAACACTTTATTATCTTTAGGATCATAGAAGTAACCACCTCTCATGTTAGGTTATATGTTTTAAAACTCGCAGTTTGTAAACGTTAAACATGTTCTATTTACAATAAAGTTATTATTAAGGTTTATTAAATAAAATTGTTATTGAACATGTAAATTGGATTTATAAATTGCTAAATCCAATAAACTAACGAACTCATGGCTATAACATGAATACTTAAACTTTATGTAGAGACATAAAAGAGGATCATATAGCCAAAACGGTCTATAATATAAGGAAAGGGTTGGGTACATTATCCTGGGGACACTATGAATGTGGTTTGCTTTGTATATTGATACAAATGATGTGATCCTAAAACCGTTCATGTGGAGACATGAAAGTGGAAGCATCCTATGCAAAAGATGTTTGCATAAGATAAAACCACGAAATTGTCACTTTTCTTTATAACGTCGTTTACTGTTAAAGCTTACTATTTCAATTCAATGCCCTAAGGTAACTCGATCTCAATTCTGAACTAACCATGAACTCTTGTTTATTCGAGATTATCCTTTAATCTACATAGATGAGAGTGACTCATCATCACCGCTCAATAAGCCTCCATTTTAGGGGTATGACCGAGTAGATAGCTGGGGACATATTTTTGCAAGTGAAATTCGCACCTACCCATTTCAGGGTTAGTAGATAGGTTGTTCCTTGAAATACTGATTTCTAGTCTTGAACAAGGGGGCTTACCTTCTCTATTGTTGAGAGGGACTCAGCTTATTGGTAGGATCATAAACCAATTGATCATTAGTGGATCAATGGAGGCTTAAGAAGCAAGATGTATTACAAGAAAATGGTAATTTTGACCCAGTTGTAAATACGAATGACCTGTGAAGGATCGACTTACTAATTATGGTTAAATCAACTGGACGAAAATATATCTACAGTGAGGAGAGTATAACTACTAAGCTATAGTGGAATGTCTTGATAGTTAACGAATATCGATTAATTCGATTAAAAGAGTTTAGCCACTTAATCCCAAATCGTTGGAACTCATGATCTGTAGGTCCATTAGGTCTCTTTACTAGCTCGTAAATGGATTAAACCTTAGAATAGTATGTTGAGTGAATTTGAAATGTTCAAATTCGGATTAGGGTTTGGATTATTATATTCAATATAATTAACATTTAATTAACGAATTAAACGGTTTTGGAGAGTTGAAAACATTTAAATATGATTTAAATATTAATTACATGAATAGGGATCCATATTTAGATTAGGTTTTTTATTAATTTAATATTTGACATTAAATTAATTGTTAAATTAATTAATTAAATTTATTTAATTAATTATTTAAATTAATTTGAAATTTGAAAATTTCAAATTCATAATTAAATTCCTTTTAATCTAATTTGATTTTCCCACACATTCCACCTAATCAACATCCTTAGTGATATTTTGGGTGTCAATTTATGGTAAATTAAGATTGCATGTTATTTTTCTATAAAAGAAAAGTTCAAATAAGGGAAAAATTTCATGCAAATTTCACCAAATTTTGACAAAAATTTCCGTGGTTATCTTTTTGCACATTTTTCTCTACAACCTCAAAATACTCATCCCTAGTTCATCTCAATTTGGATCCCACAATAAAATCTAAGGCCTGAGATTAGTAGAGAAGATCCTTGTGGTAGTCTACAACAAGTTTTTGAAGTGAATTCACGGGTTGATTGGAGCAATTGAGTGGAGTCTACAAAGGTAATTTCTATAAGCCCTAAATTCTGGAAAAACCATAAACATGCATGATAATCCACTAAAATTGATGTAGTTAGAGTGCTTAGAGTCCTAATAGCTTTTGTTTGTTGATTGTCAACACCAACATCTCATTCCTTTGAGGTAGTCTATAAATATGCACAATTTTGAACGAGGTTCCAATTTCTTAGGATTAACCTCAAGTACATGTGCTGGGCAACTCCAGATCCTGAAATGATGCAAACTACCTTAACGACCATTCCTTAATTTCAAAGGTATTTTAGAAACACTCTTGGATGGAACACAGTTCAAAATATAGGTTGCAGTCTAAACTATATAACCCTAGAACGTATCAAGTAAGTGAGCATAACTCATCATAGATCGAACCATGTCTAAAAACATCTGATTTCTCCTTTTTGATATACCGTGCTGTTGAGGTGTACCAAGTATCGAGAGTTGGGATACAATTCCATGTCCCATCAAATAGTAATGGAATTTTAAATCCATATATTCTCCACATTGATTAGATCAGAACTTAATTCATTTTCAACTTCAACCTTGTACTCTTTGAATTTTTCAAGGGCTTCAGACTTACGTTGCATTAAGTAAACATATCCGTACCTTGAATAATCAGCTATGAAGGTGATGAAATATTCAAACCCTCTTCTTGCCTTAATATTCATAGACCACAAAAGTTTGAATGTACAAGTTCTAAGGGTTCTTTAGCTCTTTGATCTTTTCTAGTAAAAGTCTCTTAGTTATTTTGCCTTTAAGGCATGACTCACATATTGGTAAAAAAATTTTATTTTAACTTACTTAGAAAATCATTATTAACCAATCTATTAATTCTATTGAGATTAATGTGACCTAATCTTAGGTGCCAAAGTTGGTCATTTTTAGGAGAAATTTTTTATCTTTTGTTTTGAGTTAAAACAGTTCTGGATATTTCAATATTAAGGAGGGCCTTAGATGCCAACAACCTTAACACATAAAGGTTATTCTCTAAGTTTGCAAAATAAATTTCAACACTATTTTTGTAAATAAACGCTTTATTCACAACAAAATTTAAAGCATATGATTGTTCAAACAAACTTTTTATAGAAATCAAACTCATTTTTAAGTCAAGAACTATATATACATTGTCTAAAAAAAAGATATGATTTCTGTAAATATAAACAAAGTCCTCCCACTACCACAACTAAGATGACGTGCCCAATTCCAACCCGCATCGTCATCTCACTAGTCTTCAACTGCTACCAGGAACTAATTCCTTGAAATGAAAAACAAACATGGTTAGTGGCGCCTGAATCAATTATCCAAGCAGAATCATCATTTTATACTAAACAAGTTTTCAACACGAATAAATCATATTTACCTTGTTTGGTCTTCTTATTTTCTGCCAAATATTTAGGACAATTCATCTTCCAGTGTCACTCTTGGTTGCAACGGAAACAAATTCCTTTTGCAGCCTTGGCCTTCTTTCCTTTTTTAGCAGTAGTGGGGTTAGCTTTCCCCTGGCCTTCTTTCTTATTCTTCTACTCTTTGGTGTCGGAAGAAGAAGTACAGACTTCGTTCCAGAGGTCGAACTTTTGTGGAACTTTTTGGAGGATGAGACACATTTGCTTCAAGCTTCTGTTCCTTGACTTTCATTAATGATTGGTATGTCTGCAGCTCGTTGAGAAGGGTGGTCAGATTGTAGTCAAGCTTGTTCATGACAACATTGCTATGGAACTAAAGGAAACTTTCAGGTAAAGTTTCCAAGAAGAAGCTAACCTGACTGGCTTCATCGATGATAGGCTTGTTCATCTCAACTATGCTAAAGTGGACCATCATGATCACGAACTGATGTCTCTTCTTTCTATTGGGTTTTATGCCATAAAACTCGTATATAGTAAGTGTTATTAATTGACTGTAAAAAATAAAATGTTATAGATGTTAATTTAATAAATGTTATTGTGTTGTTTTCTATCTTGTCTTAACAACCCTAAATCCAATAAACTAATATCCAAGGTTGCCTTATAAGTCTTGAACTATATGTGGAGACATACAGAGATAAATGTTCAAGATACAACCTAAAGGGTCTATAGTATGGGGAAAAGGTTGGGTACCTTATCTTATAACACTATGGATACGGTCAACTTTGTATTTGATAGAAACGCAGTGATCAGACGCGTTCATGTAAATAACATGCGAGTGGGGATATCCTATGTAATGAGTTTGCATAAGACCGAACCACGAAATAGTAATCACTAAATGTAACATCGTTGACTAGTTTGATTTCTATTTCACTAGGATGACCTAGACAACTTAGCCTTAATCCTAAGTATATTATGAACTTCCATTCACAAGGGATTGTCATTTGATTTGTATGGGTGAGAATGGCTAGTTCTCTGCCATTTTGGGGATAAGACCGAGTGGAGAGCTGGGAACATAATACTACAAGATGGTATTCACTCATTCTCGTCTTTAAGGTAAGTAAATAAGTGTTCCCTTAAGTGGTGTCTCTGGGACTTAAACCAAAGACCTTACCCTCTCATTGGCCCGAGAGAGATTTTTATTTATTAGTTAGACCATAAACAGGTTGTTCATTAGAAGAGTACTGGTACTTAAGAAGTCAGATGTAACCCAAGGGTAAAATGGTAATTTGACCTAATTGGAGTTACGAACATTTGTGAAGACTACTTGCTGTTATTGATCTATATCCATGGACACAAAAATATATCTGTAGTGAGAAGAGTGTAGTTGTGGGTTTTTATTGGAGTGTATCCACAGTTAACGAATATTGATTAACTTGGTTAATGAGTTTAGCCAATTAATCTCATATCGTTGAAGTTTCTAATCTACAAGTCCAACAAGTCCCCTTGTTAGCTCACTAAAGGATATTAAAGAGGAATGATTTGAATTGTTCAAATCAATTTGAAGAAATTGTATATTAATATGACTAATATGTAATTGATTATGGATGTGATATATAATTCAAATTAAGTTAGAAAGAAACATTTGGATAAGAATCAATTAATTAATTCAAGTGAATTATATTCGCAAAAAATTAATTAATAGAGAGGTATTGCACATATACATATGATGTTTAAGATGATTAAATATATATACATTAAATTAAATTTAATATACAAATAGTTATTTAATTAGTGTGCAAATTAAATTAAATAAGTGTTGTTTAATTGTGTTAATTAATTAAATAAGTTTATTTAATTAATTGGGCTAATTAATTAAATAAAGTGTTAATTAATTAATTAATTATGGAAAATGAGAATAAGAAAAGGATTAGAAAAAGAGCTTGACCCTTCTCTATATAAAGACCTCCCTATGGCTCCTTTGGGAGTCACACACTAACAATACACAACACACAAGTGTTATTGTTGTGTACTCGTCCCGACATATGCTCTGCAATTGGAATAGTCAGCAGATTTCAGTCTAATCCTGGATATGATCATTAGACTGTCGTTAAAAGTATTCTTAAGTATCTTCAAAGAACGAGGAAATATTTGCTCGTATATGGTACTAAGGATTTTATCCTTACTGGATACATTGATTCTGATTTTCAGACCGATATAGATTCAAGGAAGTCAACTTCGGGGTTAGTATTCACTCTGAATGGAGGAATAGTAGTGTGGAGAAGTGTCAAGCAAAGTTGTATTGCTGACTCCACAATGGAAGCTGAGTATGTAGCTGCATGTGAAGTAGCAAAAGAAGCAGTATGACTCAGAAAGTTCCTAACTGATTTAGAAGTAGTTCCAAATGTGCACCTGCCAGTCACCCTATATTGTGATAACAGTGGAGCAGTTGTAAACTCAAAGGAGCCTCAAAGCCACAAACATGGAAAACACATCGAGCGGAAGTACCATTTCATCAGGGAGATTGTACACAGAGGAGACGTGATCATCACGCAGATAGTCTCACAAGACAACTTAGTTGATCCATTTACAAAGGCCCTCTCGATTAAAGTGTTCAAGGGTCACCTGACTAGGTCTATGAGATACTTATCACTAGGGCGAGTGAGAAAATTTATGGGTATCTGATGCCTTAGTTTATTATATTTATACTTATGTCTTTGTTCTCTCATTGTACTCAACAATGTATATATTTTATCCACTGGAGTTTTAGTCCAAATGGGAGTATTGTTACGTTGTGTGTCCTAAAACTCGCAATTTGTAAAGTTAAACATATTTTATTATCAATAAAGATATTATTCAACATTTCTTCAATAAAGTTGTTATTGAATCTACAAATTGCATTTGTAAAATATAAATCCAATAAACTAAGATCCATGGCTATTATATGAATACTACAACTTTATGTAGAGACATAAAAATGGATCAAGTTCGAGTAAATAACCAAAACAGTCTATAGTACACGAATAAGGTTGGGTACCTTATTTTGGTAACACTATCGAATGCGGCCTACTCTGTAGTTGTTACAATTTATTGTAAAGGTGTTACAAACGAAATGATTCTGATTCGTCATGTATTGACATGAGGAGCGGGGGCATCCTACGCAATGAGTTTGCGTAAGATCGGACCAAGAAATAAGTCGCTCTTACTTTATAATACTGTTTACTGTTTAAAATTGACGATTTTGCTTAGATGACCTAGGTAACTCGATCTTAATCCTGAGTTGACTATGAACTCCTATTTATTCGAGATTATCCTTATATTTGCATAGGTGAGTGTTTGCTCAATAAGCCTCCCATTTTAGGGGTAAGACTGGGTAGATAGCTGAGAACATAGGGTGCAATAAGGGATTCACGTCTACCCGTTTTAAGGATAGAAGAAAGGTTGTTCTCTTAAGTACCAAATCTAGGTTTTGAACAAGGGGCCTCACCTTCTCATTAGCCTGAGAGGGATCTGGTTTAGTGATTGGATCACAAACAAATTGTTCATTAGAGGATCAATGGAACTTAAGGAGCAAGACGTAATATCGAGAGTAAAACAACATATTGACCTAGCCATTATTGCAAACAATCTGTGAAGGGTCGACTTACTGATTATGGTTAAATTAAGTGGACATAAATATATCTATAGTAGGGAGAGTGCAACTATTGAGCTATAGTGGTGTGACTTGATAGTTAACGAATATTGATTAATCTGGTCTAAAGAGTTTTAGCCAATCAATCTTAAATCGTTGGATCTCATGATCTGTAGGTCCATAAGGTCACCCTACTAGCCCGTAAAACATGAACACCTTGAATTAATAAATTAAATGAATTCGGAATGATATCAATTTGAATTGTTCAAACTGAATTTCAATGTGAAAATGTTTAAATTGAAATTAGGGTTTGATTTTGAATAAGTTCAAATTCAAATTAGGGTTTGTATAATTACATTAGATATAATTAACGTTTAATTTATTGAAATTAAACGAAATTGAAGAATTTATAATATTTAAATATTAATTACATGAATAAGATTCATGTTTTAAATTGGGTGTGTGATTAATTTAATATTTGATATTAAATTATTTATTTAATTAAAAATGTTCAATTAATTAAAAATAAAATTAATTTTCAATTTCAATTCAATTTAAGAAATTGAATTTTGGTGTTTTAGATTTAATTAATTATGAATTAATTAAATCAAATTTTAGTTAATTTTAGAATTGATTAAATTTTGAAATTGGAAAGATAAAAACTTGGTTTGAGTGGGTTCTTCTCACATATATACCAAGTAGGAGGTATTCCTCCCAAATTTACACACAAATCTCATTTCTTCATCAAGTTGTTGCTAGCATTGAGCTGAGTTTGAGTGCTTGCATGCACTTTGTGTATAAAAGCCCTAAAATTGAAGATTGGTGGATGAATTTCTGAGTTCTTCAGAAGACTGCTGCAGAAATTCATCTCCACCAAAAACCTTTCACAAATTCACTCTAATTGGAGTTCCACCACTCAAATTCAAGGCTAAGAACAGTAGAGAAGATCTCTTGATGGTTCACTGCTGAATTGGAGTTGGAATCACGTGAAGAGCAGCTTGAAGTTGGGGGAATTCATCAAAGATATGTTATTAAGAAACCCTCTTCTTAAATTTCTGTTTAAGCATGCTTATAGAACTCAAATTAAATGTAATTAGAGTGCTTATTGATTCGGTTTACTTCTGTTGCACGCTTGTATATCCTAACAATTGGTATCAGAGCGTGATTTAAGCACTCAATTAGCATTAATTTGAGTTTTGGTGGATGTTTTTCATAAATTGTATGAAAATGATGAATTGATATGGTTTTTTCTGAGTTTTGGCATTTTTTTATCTTTAATTATGTTGTAACTCTTGTAATTGGCTCTTTTTGATGGACCTTAATGTGTTTTTAAGTGTCTGTAATTCGATTGGAGTCATTAAAATTGCAATTATGATGTAATTGAAGAAAGAAGTGAAAAAGGTCAAGCAGCAGGAATTGGAAATTCAAATCACTGCCACAAACTCAATGCTCGATGGAATACTCGCTAGCATTCTCGATGGAATTTCATGAAATACTCGATGCATGATGCCATACTTAATGGTACTCGATGCGTTTACTCGATGAATAATTCATAAAATACTCGATGTATGATGCCATACTCGATGGTATTCGATGCAACTCATTGGTATTTTGTGAAATACTCGATACACAATGTCATATTTGATGGTACCGATGCAACTTGATGTTATTTTGTGAAATACTTGATGCATGATACCATATTCGATGGTACTTGATGGTACTCGATGCAACTCGATGCTTGATTCCATACTCGATGCTTGATGGTACTCAATGGTTTTTGCCTGGGTCTACCCATTTTGAGCATTAGAGGTCCGGTTCGAGTTTTGTGGGTCCGGTTCAGGGTGGTTCGAGCAATCCAGAAGCGTTTTAGAGCCGATTTTTGCTAAATTTTGTAATAATTAGGCTTTTGTTTGTTTGATAATGCCAAAACCAAAACTATATTAGTCTATGTTTAATTATTTATGCATGGGATATATGTTATAATTAAATAAATCTTGTATATGCATAAAGTATGTTATGTAGATTTAAAATCCCACCATAAGAAGCATGTTACATGCATTCAAAGTATGTTATAAAATGTTATAATATATAGTATGCATGTATAGGTTTTCAAATGTTTTAATATAAATGTTATATTAAATATTGGACGTCTTTGATGTTTATTGTGGATGGTTAGCATGTCTAAATTTTTGTAAGTTGTTATAAAATTGGGTTAGACGTTTAAAATCCATAACAAAGATAAGTTGCATGCTTACGTATGTTAACCACCTGTTTTAATAGTTAAAATAGGTCAACATCTTGTAAAATGTGGTTACAAACTCAACGGTATATAATCTTGTCTAAGGCTAGAAGTATTTAAGTTGACGGTGTACGGAACACCTCCTACCTGGGGATTATGGCCGAATAATTAAATTATAACGAGTTTTACAAGCAATACGTGAGCGGTGTGAGGTAATAAAATGGTTTATCACCTAAGACATCATAAGTTAAAATCCTTTTATAAATGTTATACTTGGATAAACCACATAGACTTAAAGTTGTTTAATTAGCCGAAATAAATATGAGTATATATACCCAAACAAATAGTAGAACACTTTAGTGGAAGTTTAATAACTTATATGATAAAGTTATTCGAACACTTCAGTAGGAGATTAATAACATATATGATACGTCATTTTTAAGCCCTCACATCCCTAAGAGTTCACAATCGAGATATATGCAGTACTTCGTGTCACCCTGGGAGTGACCTCCATTCGAAAAGTATTTGCATAAATCAAGATTCAGGTGAATAAGGGGAGGTTGTTCAAATAAAAATCAAATATATGATATATTGATTTTTACTTTCACGTCCCTAAAAAGTTCACACCATGAGATTCATATGACGCTTCGTGTCACCTTGGGAGTGACCTCCATTTGGAAATTGTTTGTATGAGTCAAGAGCAAGATGAATAGAGAAGTAGTTCATAGTAAGTGGGTGAAGGATATGTGTCAACGTGTCCTGCGGTCTGTTTCATTAGTTTGGATCGTGAGATTCCTATGTTACACCTGTTGGTTTGCTTTAGGCAGCCCTTATTAGTCGTTTAACGACGGCTATCCCCTCGGAGGGTTGTAATATAGGATTCAGAACAACTCAAATACCAGAAATGGATAGGATTTTCTTAGGTCCATTCCCAACCTTGACTCTCCATTTTGGTAGCATTGTTGGGGCCGAACTCTGAGGTCTGAAAACGGAGGGTTACACATACAGAATTACTAAAGTGTTAGTAATTTCTGACCGAAAGCGGTAGCTAAATAACTATAAAAATAAGAGTTATTCTAGAGATAGTGTTTGGACAAAATTGTTTTGCTTTAGTGAAAGAATATTTGACTACCCCTCGGTAGCACTTATTCTGACTCACTATAGTATGGTTGCAAATAAATAATGGTTATGGGTACATTATGACTTTTTGCTAAAATTTGATTTTGGATTTAGTTGTAATTTAATTAATTAGAATTTGTTTAAAATTTTCAGCATGTCAAATACTTTTAAAATACCCGCTTCCGAATTAGTTACCGGTAAAATCAATTCAACATACAAATTACTAGCAATTGATAGTTCAAAAGGAGTTTTAACAGATGAATGTCCTTTATCTCCCAACTCATCTAAAGTTTTGAACTATATAGATGAAAATGTAAAATTCGAACAACAAAATAAATATAATTTACTTGTCATCAAAACATGCTTAATGAAAATGATAAAACTTGGATAACAGATTCAAGTGCCACTAATCATATCTATACTTTCTCTTTGAAAGTTCCTGGAGACAGTTTATAGAAGGCGAAACAATCTTTAAGGTAGAGATCGGGGAGGTTGTTTAAGCTAAAGTAGTGAGAGATATGAAGTTATTTATAGGAGATAAATACATTTTGCTGAAAAATGTTTGTTACATTCCTTCTATGAAAAGGAATCTAATATCTATCTCTTTTTTGCTGGAAGAAGCTTATAAAGTTTCTTTCAATAATGATGAAGTGTTCATTACTTCAAAGAATGTCAAAACATTTTCCGCAAAATTGGAAAATAACTTGTACTTGTTAAAATCGACTGAGGTAAAAGCCGTTTTGAATATAAAGATGTTTAAAACAGCTAAGACTAAAAATAAGAAATGGAAAGTTTCTCCAAATGCCTATATCTGCCACTTGAGACTTGGTCACATAAATTTCAATAGGATTGAGAGTTTGGTTAAGAACGATCATCTAAATCAGTTAGAAGACAGTTCATTACTGTCATGTGAATCTTGTCTTGAGGGTAAAATGACTAAAAGATCTTTTTTCTGGAAAAGGTTTTAGAGCCAAAGAACCTTTATAGTTGGTATATTCAGACCTTTGCGGTCTTATGAATATGAGAGCTAGAGGAGGGTATGAATATTTCATCAGCTTCGTTGATGACTATTCAAGGTATGGGCATACTTACCTAATGCATCAAAAGTTCGAAACATTTGAAAAATTTAAAGAATATGAGGCAGCAGTTGAGAACCAATTAGGTAAAAAGCTTAAAACACTTCAATCAGATCAAGGTGGTGAGTATGTGGACATGAAATTCCATAACTATTTGATAGAACATGAAATCTAATCTCAACTCACAGCCTCTGTTACACCTCAACAAAATGGTATAGCAGAAAGGAGAAATAAAACCTTGTTGAACATGGTTCGTTCTATGATGAGTTATGCCCAATTACCAAATTCTTTTTGGGGACACGCAGTTGAAACTGCAATGTATATTTTAAATATGGTTCCCTCGAAAAGTGATTCTGAAATACCTTACGAGCTCTGGAGAGGACGTAAAGGAAGTTTACATCACTTCAGAATCTGGGGTTGCTCAGCACATGTATTGGTGCAAAATCTTAAAAAATTAGAACGCTGTTCAAAAGTATGCCTATTTGTAGGCTACCCTAAAGAAACGAAAGGCAATCCTCGGGAAGATAAAGTATTTGTGTTGACAAATGCAACTTTCTTGAAAGAGGACCACATAAAGAAACATCAACCTCGCAGTAGGCTAGTAATAGAAGAAATAATTTTTTTTTATTTTTTTTAATAAGATTAAAATGAATTTAATCAAAATATTAAATTTATAAAATAATTGCTCATAAGGGATCTTTGTCAAAGGAATGTTCTGTCTAGGATGGGGTATTTAAGCTGACGAAATGGAATACCTCCACCTGGGAACCAACTTGGAAGGTGAATTGCACAAATATTTTATAAGCATGTAAAAAATGATTGATTTTATTAAAGAGTTTAATAAATGAAATCAAGTATTGATAAATCATTCAGTATAAATGTTATATTGAGAAAATTAAAAGGACCTAGATAAATTCATTAGCCATTTTTTAAACTAAGTATAATAAAACCCTAAAAATATTAGAATACTTTAATGGGAGGAAATTGGTATGTGTAATATATCAAGCTTCAGCTCACACATCCCTAAGAGTTCACACCGTGAGATCCATGTTTAGCTTCGTGTCGCCCTGGGCATGGCCTCCCTTTGAAAACTATTTGCATGGGTTAATAATAAGGTGAATAGGGAAAGTGTTCATAGTAAGTAAGAGAGTGATGCGTGTTAACATATCCTACAGTCTCCTCCATTAGGTTGCATCGTGAGATTTCTATGGTCCACCTATGTGTCGTCCTAGAGCGACCATCCCTTCGAAGGGCTTGATCATAGGAGTCAGAACAATGCAAACTCCAGCAGTGGATAACGTTTCTTAGGCTAATCTTCAATAGTTGTCTTTCCTTTCGGTAGCCTGTTGAAGCGTACCTCTAGGATCCTTATGGGAGCTAAAAACTATAGGAATAACTATAGGAATAAGAGTTATTCTGGTATTAGTGATTGGTTGAGATTGTCTTAGTTTAAGGGAGGAGTAGCTGATCACCCTTCGGTGGCTATTGCTCTAAACCTCTGAAGGATCGTTGCAAAAACTAAAATCAATAGTTTAATTAGGGTTCTATAATTACATGTGTTTTTGCTAAATTAATTGGATAATTATGTAATGGGTTAAGACAAATATAACTAATATGGTTAATTGATTATTATTTGTTTCAGCATGTCTTCCATAATCATTTCCTTGCTTAAAAACGAAAAATTAACCGGTGAAAACTGACATGGAAATCTAACCTGAATACGATTTTGGTTATTGATGATCTGTGGTTCATCTTGATAGAGGAATGTCCTCGAGTCCCCACTCGCAATGCATCCCAAGCACTGAAGGATGCATATGACCGTTGGACGAAGGCCAATGATAAGGACCAAGTCTACATCTTGGCAAGTTTGTTTGACTTTCTTACCAAGAAGCATGAAGTCATGATGTTTGCATGTCAGATCATGGAGTCCCTCAAGGACATGTTTGGACAATCGTCCATTCAGATCCGACATGAGGCCCTCAAGTACATTTACAATGTGCACATGAAGGAAAGCCAATTAGTGAAAGAACATGTTCTCGACCTGATGGTCTAGTTCAGTGTTGCCGAAATGAACGGAGCGGTCATCGACGAGCAAAGTTAGGTGTTATTTATTTTAGAATCTCTTTCGAAAAGTTTTCTTCAATTCCGCAGCAATGTGGTTATGAACAAAATATAGTACACTCTGACTACCCTTCTTAATGAGTTACAGACTTATGAGTCTCTTTTGAAAGGTAAGGGACTAGTAGAAGGAGAGGCAAATGTTGCCCATTCTAGAAACTTCCACAAAGATTCATCCTCAGGAACTAAGTCTGATTATTCCTCCTCTGGTCCTAAGAAGATCTAGAAAAAGAAAGGATGGAAGGGGAAGGCTCCCGCTGCTAGGAAAGGCAAGGAAAAGGCTAAAGCTGACAAGGGAAAATGCTTCCACTGCAATGTGGATTGTCATTAGAAATACAATTTCCCTAAGTACCTTGCTGAAAAGAAGAAAGGGAATAAAGGTAAATATGATTTACTAGTTCTGGAAACTTGTTTAGTGGAAAATGACCATGATGCTTGAATACTTGATTCAAGAGAGACACTGTTTTAGCTCGTGCAATGGGAGCTACTGAGTTGTTTTTTGGAAATAGATTTTATGTTTTTAGAAAACTTATACATTGTTCCCAAAATGAGGAGGAACCTTGTATTTATTTCCTGTTTAATTGAACAATCGTACTCTATTTCTTTTTCTTCTAATGAAATGTTCATTATGAAAAATAGTGTGACTATCTGTTCAACTAAACTAGAAGACAACTTGTATGTATTAAAACCAACTAAATCAAAAGCACTTTTAAATCATGAGATGTTTTAAAGTATGAATACTCAAACAAAAAGGCAAAGAATTTCTCAAAGTAACAATGATACATATTTTTGGCATTTGAGATTAGGTCACATAAATCTGGATAGGATCAGGAGATTGGTAACGAATGGACTTCTAAGCAAGCTAGAAGATAATTCATTACCTCCATGTGAATTCTATCTTGAAGGAAAAGTGACAAAAAGACCTTTTAGTGGAAAAGGTTATAGAGCTAAAGAGTCCTTAGAGCTCATACATTCAGATCTTTGTGCTCTAATGAATGTAAAGGCTCGAGAAGGGTACTAATACTTCATTTCTTTCATAATTGATTATTCAAGATATGGTTACTTATACCTAATGGAACATGAGTCTGAAGCCTTGAAAAGTTCAAAGAGTATAAGGTTGAAGTTGAAAACTTATTAGGTAGAACAATTAAAACACTTTGATCTGATCGGGGTGGAGAGTACATGGATTTAGAATTCTAGGACTATATGATAGAACAGGGAATTCAATCCCAACTTTCAGCCCTAGTACACCTCAGATGCGGTGTATCAGAGAGGAGAAATAGAAACTTATTAGATATGCTTCGTTCTATGATGAATTATGCTCAAATGCCTAACTTGTTTTGGGGGTATACAGTAAGGACTGTAGTTCACATCTTGAACAATGTTCCTCGAAGAGTGTTTCTAAAATACCTTTCGAGTTATGGAAGGGGCGTAAACCGAGTTTACATTACTTTAGAGCATGGGGTTGTCCTGCACATATGTTAGTGACAAATTCTAAAAAGTAGAACCTCGTTCAATATTATGCCAATTTGTTGGTTACCCTATGGAAACGAGAGGTCGTTTATTCTATGACCCTCAAGAAAATAAGGTGTTTGTATCGACAAATGCTACATTTTTCGAGAAAGACCACATGAGAGATCATAAACCACATAGTAAAATAGTATTAAGTGAAGCTATTGAAGCATCAACAAGGGTTGTTGATGCAGTTGGTCCTTCATCAAGAGTTAATGAAGAAGCCAACACTTTAGGTTAGTCTCGTCCTTCTCAATTGTTAAGAGTGCCTCTTCGCAGTGGGAGGGTTGTGATACATCTTGATCGTTACTTGGGTTTAACTAAAACTTAGGTTGTCGTACCATATGATACTGTTGAGGATCTATTGTCCCATAAACAAGCAATGAATGACGTAGACAAGGACCAATGGGTCAAAGTCATGGACCTTAAAATGGAGTCTATGTACTCCAATTCAGTATGGTAGCTTGTAAATCCACCTGAAGGGGTGAAACCCATAGGCTGTAAATGGTTCTATGAAAGAAAGAAAGATGTAGCTGAAAAGGTATAGACCTTCAAAGCTAGACTTGTATCAAAGGGTTGTACTTAAAGGGAAAAGATTGACTATGAGGAAATTTTTTCTCCTGTAGCTATGCTTAAGTCTAAAAGAATTATCTTGTCCATAACCATATATCATGACTATGAGATATGGAAAATGAATGTCAAGACTACTTTTTTGAATGACAATCTTGAAGAGAATATCTTTATGTCTCAGCTCGAGGGGTTCATAGCCCAAGGTCAGGAGTAAAAAGTTTGTAAGCTGAATCAATCCATTTATGGGTTGAAATAGGAATCCAGATCATTATGCTACGATGAAAAGGCTTGAAAGCTCGAAAGGATGCTCGGTTGAGAGTGGTTGGATGACATGAAAGCTCGAGAATTTTGAGAAGCTAGGGTTGAGAGTCGGAAGAAAGAAGAAGATGAAGTGGGTTATGAACCCCTTTTATAGGGAAACGCAGGGGAGAGAGAAAGAGGGGACAAAGTTGACAAGTATCAATAGCGGGTGACATTTGGGCTGTGCATTAAATGTGGAACTGAGGAGATGCGTCTCCCAAATACTCGAGTGGTTTAACTTCCCATAATATTTTTTACTATTCCAACGTATGGGTATGCGTTGGCCTAATTCTAACATCTCTACTCTAGAACACCCCTCCCCCCAAAATCTAGAAGTCCACAAGATTGGTTTTTAAACAATCATCCAAAAGCATGCAGGGTAAACTATCATGACACAAACTTAAAATTTCAGTGCAAAACAAGAATTCAAACAGGAATTAGAAACAAACGCATGGTATATATAACGCAAAAAAGTAAAGTAGGAGAGAGGGAGGAAGCATCCCCGGAATATATTTCTGTATGCATGCGGGGATATTTCAAACCGAACTTTAGGAAACCTCGTTTAACTCGATGGATGTCTTATTGTGTTCCATATTTTCTTCAAAGTATGGCTTTACCCTCTGTCCATTTACCTTGAAGGCATTAGTGTCATTCTCTCGAGTGAGCTCCACGACTTCATAAGGAAAGATTGCTTTAATAACAAACGACCTTGACCACTTGGATTTAAGCTTTCCTGAAAACAGTCGCAAAAACGAGTTAAAGAGTAGGACCCTTTGACCAATGAAGAATTCTTTCTTACTAATGTGTTGGTCATGTCAGCATTTGTCTTTTCCTTATAAATCTTTGTGTTTTCATATGTGTTCAGTTGCCACTCATCTAGTTCATTGAACTGTAGCTTTCTATTTTCCCCCACGACATCCAGATCTAAGTTCAGCTTTTTCATTGTCCAAAACGCCTTGTGCTCTAATTCCAAAGCTAAGTGGTAGGCATTTCCAAATACTAAGGTATAAAGAGACATACCTATAGGAAATTTAAATGCAATCCTATATGCCCAAAGAGCTTCATCCAGCTTCTGTGCCCAATTTCTTCTAGATGCATTGACAACTTTATCCAAAATCGACTTGATCTCTCTATTAGAGACTTTTGCTTGCTCGTTCGTCTATGGATGGTATGCGGTAGCCACCTTATGCCTAACATTATATTTGGCAAGTAATTTAGAAATGATGCAATTAATAAAATGTGCACTTTTGTCACTTATCAATGCCTTTGGTATCCCAAAACGCATGAAAATTGACTTGATAAAAAATTTAGAAAACATTGTCACATCATTTTTGGCACAGACCATTGCCTCGACCCACTTAGACACATAATCCATTGCTACTAGAATGTACTGCTGAACATAAGATAGAGGAAAGGGTCCCATGAAGTCGATGCCCCAAACATCAAAGAGGAAACAACCACTCGAAAACCTCGGTATTCTCGGAGTGAGAATCAAGGAAGTGTGGGCTCTATTGGATTTGGTAGAGAGGAGGAGTAAACAACGATCGTTTACCACGACCAAGTAAGTGGGAGAGGTATGGAGTCTATCGCATAGATGGATGCTTGATCGCTTAGCAAAAGGTACACGATCATGTAGTAAAAAGGGCTTGATCGTTTAGAAAAGTCTATACGATCGTTTAGGTAATCCTCATGTATACAATCGTTTAGGACAACTTGAGCTATCGTATAGGCTTTTGTTTAGGACAACTTGAGCTATCGTATAGGCTTTTGGGTAGTGTACTAATTCGTGAAGCGATTATCCGATCTCTTAGCAAAATGAAAATTATTTTCATTTTATCCTTCAGTTATGAAAACTGAATGCAACCTCCCACTATCTCATTTGGTTATGGAGAAAAAACCGACAACAATTATCTTCTAATTGTTTAATTAGAAATAAATATAATCATATTATATTTTTAACCTATAGTTTAATATCACATCATATGCAATATATAAACCATAGTCCTTTTCTCCTCCACTAGATATAAATCATATTTATATCCTTTTCCTCCAATTAATGTATCTTATACATCATGTCAACTATATCATATATAATTGATCCGTTTAATTATATCATATATAATCAAACTCTCTCTTGTCAATTTGAACACTTCAAACTGACCCAAAAAACTGATTCTCAACTTGAATCCATTGAGCTACCAAGAGGACCTTATGGACCTATGGCTCGAAGCTCCAATGGTACGTGAATAGCTGACTAAACTCTTTAGCCATGAGATCCACCATCCGTTAACTACCAGGCATTCCACTAAAGACCGACAACTGCACTCTTCTCACCACAGATATATTTCTGTGTCCATCGGATATAACAATCAACAGTACGATAACCCTTCACAGATGCTCGTAATTACAGTTGGACCAATTTACCGTTTTGCCCCTATAGTTACATCTAACTCCTTAAGTACCATCGATCCCTCTAACGAACAATACAACATATTCCTACTATGTGTGGACACCTATTGGGCCATGAGAAGGTGTGTGGTGCCACATCGTTCAAGCCCCAGAATCAGCCCTTAAGGGAGCAATCTATCTACTTACTCCTGCTTCGGGGAAGAAGGGAATTGCATCTTGTGTAGCTGAGTTCCCAGCTCCAAATCAGACGAATCCTCAAAGTTGTAGGTTTGAGTTGGCAATCTGGTCACTCGCGCCCATGCAAATCAAAGGATTTTCCTCAAAGGTAGGAGTTTCCAACTCACTTAGGATTAAGGTCATGTTACTTATGGTTATCCTAGGGAAGTGAAGTCTCTGTCATGAACGACATTATATAATGAGACTATAACACTTCATGGTCCAATCTTATACAAACTTCTTTGTATAGGACGCCCTCGCTCGCATGTCTCCACATGAATGATTAGGATCAGACCATCTGTATCAAGTCACAATACTTGTAACTATTCTACAAAGCAGGTTGCATCCATAGCGTCACCAGGATAAGGTTTCCTTCCTATATCCATATACTACAAACCATTTTGGTTATCACTTAAGACATGATCCACCTATATGTCACCACATACATGCTTAAGTTACAACGATAACCAGGGATCTTAGTTTATTGGTTTGTGGTAAAGTAATTAAAACATCCTAGTCCAGCTGCGGGCGGTCCCGTAGACCCATGCTCTGAAAGTGACCCTAAAAAACTGTAATCGTAAGAGCCTTTGTAAACGGGTCAGCAACGTTCTGCTCTATATGTTTACCGCGCTTATGACTCCTAGGCTCCCTAGAGTTCGCCACAGTACCGCTATTGACACAATAGAGGGTGATGGGCCTAGACATGTCTGGAACAAATTCCAGATCAGTCAAGAACTTCCTGAGCTAAACGACCTCCTTAGCAACTTCACAAGTCACTGCATACTTGGCCTCCATCGTGGAGTCGGTGATGCATCTCTGCTTAGTGCTTCCCACACCACAGCTCCTTCATTAAGATGACCCTGAAGTGGATTTCCGAGAATCCTTATCAGTCTGAAAGTCAGAATGCGTGTATCCAGTAAGGATCAAATCCCTAGTTCCATACACGAGCATGTAGTCCCTTGTTCTCCGAAGATACTTGAGGATGTTCTTGACTGCGGTCCAGTGACCTTGTCCCGGATTAAGCTGATACCTACTAACTATTCCCACAGTATAACAAATGTCTGGTCTAGTACAGAGCATCGCATACATCAAACAGCCAATGATAGATGCATATGGGACCCATCTCATCTCCTCAACCTTCTAAGGCGTCTGAGGACACATTTCCTTAGATAAATTAACTCCATGCCTGAAAGGCAGTAGACCCCTTTTGGAGTTCTGCATCGTGTACTTGAGCAACATCTTATCAATGTACGATGCCTGAGACAGCGTTAGCACTTTGTTCTTTCGATCCCGAAAGATCTGTATACCAAGAACAAACTGAGCCTCTCCCAAATCTTTCATTTGGAATTGGGTCGCTAGCCAGTTCTTAACTGTAGTTAGTAATCCTATATCATTCCCAATGAGTAGGATATCGTCTACATACAACACTGGATTCAAGCGTTGGCGGCTCCTCCAGAGATAGGAGCACTGGTTTGGTCTGCTGCTCATCCAAACTTAGCAGTTCGAACCTCCGTGTATTTTTGCTCAACGCATGGACCTCATAGACTTGGTCCACCTCTTGTTCCTCTTCCTCGAGCAGCTGAATTGAATCAATAGGTTGGCAGGGTTATATGTCATCTGGGAACTTCAATGCTTAATCACATTGAATTTGACTTCTTGGTTGTCCACATACATCATGAGTTCCCTCTTTTGCACGTCAATGAAAACTTTTTTGGTGGCTAGAAACGGGCATCCAAGAATGATTAGGACATCCCTGTCAGCTTCATAATCTAAAATAATGAAATCTACCGCAAATATGAACTTTTCAATAAGGTTGGCAAAATTCCCCGTGGGGACCTGCCTCGATCGGGGCGGGGAATCCCCGGTTTGACCGGGGATGGGGTAAAACTGGGGAAAACTTTTGGGGCCCCTACCCCGACCCCGACTCCGATTAATCCCTGACTCCCAATTTGATATATTTATAATATATAAAATAATTATTTATATATATGTTCATAATGCATAATGTTGGATTGGAGCCCAATATTAAATATCAAAATTCTAACTCTAAGCCCAAGAAGCCAAGCCCAAATTTAAAGAATTTAAATAAAATCAATTTTTAAATCAATTTTTAATTAAAAAAATGGGGAATCCCCATGGGGAACTAGTACGAGAACCCCATGGGGACCCCATTTCCCCAATGGGTAATCCCCGCGGATAATTTCCCCCAGGGCCGGGGATAAGGGATGCCCCCCGGCCCGGCCCGGCCTCATTGTCAACCTTCACTAAAATATCTCAATCTTTCCTTCTAGATACGTAATTGATCATCAATGAGTTGAAGGTTTACCTTGGTAAGCCTAGCTTCATCGATTCCATGTTTCTTAAAAATAAAGAGTGGCATGAGATTGATGTTGGCTTGTAAATCACACAACGCGTGCCCCAAGTCTATTCCACCTACCGAGGAAGGGACAGTGAAACTGCCTGGATCTCTCTGTTTTTCAAGAATTTTATTGTAGATCAATGCATCACAGTCTTGTGTTAACGCTACGATTTCAAGCTCACTAATCTTTCTCTTCTTTGTCAAAACATCCTTCAAGAACTTTACATAACTAGCCATTTGCTCCAACATCTCAGTGAGAGGGATGTTGATATGTAATTATTTAAAAATCTCAAGGAAACATTTGAACTGCTTCTCATCATTTTTTTTCCAGCGTCGGGGAAATTATTCGTTCAGATGCACCTCCGGTTCCCCTGCATTAGAAGTACTCGGTTGAGAATGACTAACAGAGCCCAATGTTCTTTCTTGTTGCTCTCTCTCAAATGTCGTAGTTGTTTGCGGTGTGTTTTTAGATGTTGAAGGATGAAGGTCTTTTCTTGGGTTTCTCTTCTATCAAAGGTCTACCACTGTTCAATGTCATTGTGTGGTATTGCTCCTTGCCGCTATTACTTTCTAGTGCTTCAGTATTACTAGGAAATACTCCATGCGGCCGATTCTTTAGCTCACTAGTAATCTTCCCAACTTGCATCTCCAAGTTCCTAATTGATGATGCTTGGCTTTTCAGCAACATGTCATTCTAAACTACATATTCTTTCAACAAGTTTTCAAGTGAGATGATGAGCTCGATATGTTGCCCCCTATGTTAAAAGTTTGATGTTGAGGCTACTGTTGCGTAGGCTGGAATCCAAGCGGCGGCCCCTGCCTATGCTGCTGATGTGTTCTAGCTTGATGTTGATCTTGTTGGTGACCTTTCCAAGAAAAATTAGGATGGTTTCTCCATTTAGGATTATAAGTGTTTGACAAAGGGTTGTTTTTTATGAAGCAGACTGACTGCGGATTCTATGGGCAGTCATTATAGGAGTGTGGCTCTTCACAACCCACACAGCTGACCATGAGTTGTGTGAATGTGTCTACTTGTTAAACATTCTACGTTTGTGGTGCATTACTCACCATTAGATTTTTCAACATGTTAGTCGTCGCAGCTACTTGTGCTGATAGAGTGGCCACTGCGTTGGTGTCAATAGCACTCTGAGAATGCCTCCTACTTTCTTGGAGTTGTAGGCGTCATCAACTCATTCCATGTTATGCTTGGCAATTCGATCTAAAATTTCCTTGGTTTCATTATATGATTTATCCACAAGGCCGCCTACAACGGCTGCATCTGCTGCCATTTAAAAAGGTCTATTTAATTCTCCATAGAAAGTTTCCATTTGTATAGTTAGAGGTAGTCCATGGTTAGGACACTTTTTGACTAACCCTTTAAATCTCTCTCATGCAGCGCTAAGTGTATCAAACTCTCCTTGTTTAAAACTCATGATCTCCCGATGCCTTCTTGCATTGACAGTAGCAGGAAATTATTTCTACATGAATTTCTCTAACAACATATCCCATGTTGTTATCTCACTTGGCTCTATAGAGCTCGCCACTATTTGGCATCATCATGGAATGAGTAAGGGTAGTCTTATAGCTTTTGGCGTGATTCTAGGAATCACGAATGAGTTGCAAGTTTCTAAGAAGTGTTTCATATGGGCATGAGGATCCTCGTCAAGAGTACCTCCAAATTGTCTACTGCCTACAGCATTTGAACATAACTAATTTCATTTCGAATCACATTCTCAGGCGTTGGGTAGATGATTCCTGGAAAAAAGTCATATAGTACTGGTGACGCATACTCACGCATTGGACGCATGCTATTGTTCACCATTAGGATTGGATTTATAGTAGCATTTGCTAGTTGTTAAGCCAAGTTTTGATTCATCTGATCGTCTACCCTATGTACTTGTTGTTGTAGTCATTGATGTTGTTGTCGCCTTAACCTTCAACAATGATTTGGTCTGTTTCTTCGTCTGAATTAGGTTCTTTCAAAAGATCGTGTATGAGTTCAGGAGTACTCTCCCTGCTCATAAAATGTTCACAAGTTCAAGATCAACTTGTAATATGATTAAAAGTTTCGGCAAAAGATACAAAAGCCAAATTTTGGTTAGCTCAATTGCTAGAGTCCTCGGCAATGACGCCAAAAACTTGTTTGCCTCGTGATTTTGATTCTAAAAGTGCTTAAAATGATGGAGGAGAATGGTGATGAATGAATATGATGAATGGAGATGGATGAAAGAGTGATTTCTCTCTAGGTAAGAGAATCAAAGGATGCGTTGGTAGTAGATGCGTGCACACCTTGTGAATGCGTACAAGTTCTCTTAAGTCAAACCTAAGTATAAATCTAACATAAGTTTTTTTGTATGTCCACGGTCGAACAAAAGGACTCTAGAATGCTTCTAACACATACCTTGTTTTTGGATCTAATACAAATGTTTCCTTATTAACTTCAGAAATGTTGGTTATTTACATTGGGCTAATGGCACACATGCGAGAAGAAATAGGAGTTCAGAGGGAGAAATGGATTATGGATGAATGGTTCTAAGTGTAAATGGTATGCGGTGATTTCCTGGCAAGTTTAACAAGCTTATGTGAGTGCAATGAAGATGATACAGATGCTTATTTACAATCTAAAAGTATGTGCTATGAATTGGAAGTTTTATTCTTTAGTTCACACTAAGTTCAACATCTTTAAATGCGAAAGGCACATGTAATCCTATCTTTATGGTGCATGCGTTGGTCATAAAGAATAGGCAAAAGACATGACCAACTCTAACTCTAGACTTCTTTCACGCCCTGTCTTAATGCGTTTGATAGTTAAATTGCTCTCTCGAGTGACTTAACTACTTAATTACTTTAATAAACTAATCAGGGAGACTTAAGCAACAGATTTCATGCTCTCATTAAGTCAGAAAATTTCACAAACATGCACGATTTCAAAGGTAAAAAGATGGAGAAGTGATAAATGGTCAAAGTTAAGATTGAATTAAAGATAACTAGTGTTTATACAAACAATCTCATCTTGATGAAATGAATGGTGAATGGAAATGAAGTGTGAAAAGTAGAAGTCAAGCTAGAGAGTTCAATCTCTTGTCCTTTTTGGCTTGTTTTTTATACTTGCTACAACCAACGGGGTAGAGGAGTTGAAGAAGATATCTCTCTCAAGCTTCTCCCTAATAGCACCTCTTGATCATTGGTGAAATGGTATCTGAAGGAACTCTTATCCAAGAGAACCTATGAGTGGAAGCAAGATCTTTAAAAGCCCATTGTGAAAGAATTAAAGACATTAAAAAACAAATAGTACAGTTATGTATTTTCTAACAAATTACAGCATGCTTAAGTAATTAAATACAAAAAGAACGAGAGACATACCTTTGAAGAACTCTTCTTCTGCTGAGCTTTCGCTCTCGTGAAGAATTTGGATAGCAATCTCTCACTCTCGCCCTGTTCGCCTACCCAATCATCTAATAGTCACAAACAATCTTCTCCATGAACAAGTAACCTTTTAGACATCACCACTCAGAAACCTTGGTATTCTCGGAGTAAGAATCCAAGAGGTATAGGCTCCGATGGATTCGTAGAGTGTTGGAAGAAGGCAACAATCGAACTAAAAAACCAAGCAAGTGAGAGAATGAACTATCTATCGCATAGACTTTGTGTGCCTGATCATTTAGTAAAACTCAGCAGGTACACAATCGTTTAGAAAAATAAGCTTGATCAAAAACAGGCTTGATCGTTTACACGATCGTTTAGAGAATCTCGCTTGGCACGCGATTGTTTAGTAAAATGCTTTACACAATCGTTTAGATAAGGTGCTTACACGATCATTTAGAATCTCGCTAAGAAAGTTATCGTGTAGTCTCTCGTGAGCTAAATGATTAGTAATGCTCTTAATGAAGCGATTTCTTACGAAATGAAAACATTTTTCATATTATCCTTCAATTATGAAAACTGAACATAACCTCCCACTTTCACGCACGGTTAAGGGAGAAACCACCCATAATTATCACATAATTGTTTTAATTATAAATAAATATAATAACTAACTTATCATATTATATTTATAACCTATAGTTTTAATATCACATCATGGTTAATCTCGTATGCAATGACCATGCATTCCTATCACAAGTTTTCTTGCTTTCTCACCAAGTATAACGAGAACGCAAGTTTCTCGGGTGATCCGAGGTCAAACTCAGGGACTTGTAACTCAATAATGTTTGTGAAGCAATGCGTTTGATGAATAAAAGTAAAAAGAAGAAGTTAATATATTACACACTACTCCTACTCCTAACTAATCAGATTGAGCAATGGAAGACTTGCGATGAGAATTGGTAGATACGCAACAACTGTTAACACATAGTAATGTTCATTACCTTAAGTCGCTCGAGTAATCCCAACTCGCCACACTAATGCATCGCACACCTCTCGGTGGCCAGCTACATGTCTATATCTCTATAGTGCATGGTTGTGCCGAGAATAAGACTGTGCCTATCTTTAGGAACAATGCATACTCTGCTTTAGTGCTTCCACCTCTTACCTTCTAAGGCAGTTAGATGTGGCAAATTAGCTCATAGACAAGCATTGCAACAGCTCATAGACAAGAGTTGCTACAGCCTCACACCAAGCAAAAAGAATTAACTCACTATACTCGCACAATGCATACCTCTCGGTGGGTTGCTACATGTGTCATATTTTTAGGCTACACGATTGAGTATGCGATCGCCTTTGATAACTAAACAATGAAGGTAAACAATGATAAAGATAAAGAAAAAGATGAGGATAGCGTTAAAAGAATTAAGATATGCATTGATTACAAAATTTCTTAATATCTTAAGCTAAAATGTAATACAAGACAGTGATCAGGGAAGAAATGAAAGGCTCTGCGTCAAGGCTGTTGGTGGTGCCATGGATGAATGGTGGAGAAGTCTCTCTCGAGCTCTATCTTCGACGAAGACTCTGGTTGTCACTCGGAATGGGTTGTGAAGGTGAAGAATCCTCAAAGAAAATCTCGCTCATGCTCTCATCTGTGATCGCAAGCATCTGCCTTAAGGCAAAAACTCTGATGTTTTAAAGTGAAGGTCCAAGGTGCTATTTATAGAGCTCAAATACCGACAACCCTCATGATTGCGTTCTGCCTCACTGCCACTTTTGTCGCAGTATGCGCAATGTCAACATCATCTTATCTTATTGATATTCCTAAGGTATGCGTTCGTGCTTACTTCTCCTGAGGTGCCAACATATTCCATCTACCTTGCGAGCAGACTTCTATCAATCCGTGGACACAACATCCCATGCGGCGAACTTAATCAACTCATGCGTTTAACCTTGCAGCGGTCTGGGACCGACACATGCGATCAATTCTTGTAATATCTGTAAAAATGAACACGTTGACCTGGAAAAACACATGGTATAAGGTTAGTAAGGATTTTTTGTGCTATTTGACGCAAGCTCACTTTTCACATGAATTCTTAGTATTATCATGCATATTTTGCTTTTAGCCCTAATAATTCTAATTAAAAGGCTACTAAAGCTTGCATTTCTACGAGCTATCAGTAACATTTAAACAATAGTCCTTTTCTCCTTTACTTAATATAAATCATATTTATATCAAATTCCTCCAATTAATGTATCTCATACATCATATCAATTATATCACATATAATTGAACCAGTTTAATTACATCATATATAATCAAACTCCCTCTTGTCAATTTGAATACTTCAAACTGACCCAAAAACTTATTCTCAACTTGAATCCATTGAGCTACCAAGGTGACCTTATGGACCTGTAGCTTGAAGCTCCAACGGTACGTGAATAGTTGACTAAACTCTTTAATCACGAGATCCACCATCCGTTAACTATCGAGCACTTCAGTAAAGACTAACAGCTGCACTCTTCTCACCACAGATATATTTCTGTGTCCATCGGATATAACCAATCAATAGTACAATAACCCTTCACAGATCACTCGTAAGTACAGTTGAGCCAATTTACCGTTTTACTCCTGTAGTTACATCTAACTCCTTAAGTACCACCGATTCCTCTAATGAACAATACAACATAGTCCAACTATGAGTGGACACCTCTCGGGCCATGAGAAGATATGTGNAGTCCAACTATGAGTGGACACCTCTCGGGCCATGAGAAGATATGTGGCGTCACATCCTTCAAGCCCCGGAATCAGCCCTTAAGGGAGCAATCTATCTACTTATCCTTGCTTCAGGGAAGGAATGAATTCCATCTTGTGTAGCTGAGTTCCCAGCTCCCCAATCAGACGAATCCCGAAAGTAGTAGGTTTGAGTTGGCAATCTGGCCACTTGCGCCCATGAAAATCAAAGGACCGCCCTCATAGGCAGGAGTTTCCAACTCACTCAGAATTAAGGTTATGTTACCCATGGTCATCTTAATGAAATGAAAATTTTTGTCATGAACGGCGTTATATAACGAGACTAAACACTTCGTGGTCTGGTCTTATACAAACTCCTTTGTATAGGACACCCCCGCTCGCATGTCTCCACATAAATAATCGGGATCAGACCATCTGTAGCACTTTACAACACTTGTAACATCTACAAAGCGGGTCGTATCTGTAATGTCACCAAGATAAGGTTTCCTTCCTTTATCCATATACTTCAGACCATTTAGGTTATCACTTAAGGCATGATCCACTTGTATATCTCCACTTACATGCTTAAGTCACAACGACAACCAGGGATCTTAGTTTATTGGTTTGTGGTTAAAGAAAATAAAATATCTCATATTTCATAGACAACAGTGAAGAAAATAACTCATACTATTACGTCACAAGCGTTTGTTCATACAGGTGTTTACAAACTACAGAACCCGACGAGATTTAAGGCATCAATCCCAACAATCTTCGACTTGTCCTAAAGCGAGTGGATGTACAAGGTAACAACAAGTACAAAAACAATAAACTAGGGCACTAAGGCCCAGTACAAAAATCTCCCACTTGCACTAGTCCAGCCGCGGGCGGTTCCGTAGACCTATGGTATAAAGGTGACCCTACAAAACTGTAGGTGTGAGAGCCTTCGTAAACGGGTCAACAATGTTGTGCTCTGAAGTAATCTTCTGACTATCACGTTTCCTCGGTGCACAATCTCTCGGATGAGATGATACTTCTGCTCTATATGTTTTTTGTGCTTGTGACTCCTAGGCTCATTAGAGTTTGATACAGTACCACTATTATCACAATAAAAGGTGATGGATCTAGACATGTCTGGAACAACTTCCAGATTAGTCAAGAAGTGTCGAAGCCAAGCGACCTCCTTAGCAGCTTCACAAGTTGCTACATACTTAGCCTTTATCATAGAGTCAGCGGTGCACCCCTGCTTAGTGCTTCGACATACTACTACTCCTCCGTTAAGAGTGAACACTGAACGTGAAGTGGATTTTCAAGAATCCTTATCAGTCTAAAAGTTAGAGTCCATGTATACAGTAAGGATCAAATCCTTAGATCCATACACGAGCATGTAGTCCCTCATTCTCTTAAGATACTTGAGGATGTTATACATCAAACTGCCAACGGCAGATGCATAGGGGACCCATCTCATCTTCTCAACCCCTTGAGGTGTCTTAGGATATTGTTCCTTAGACAATGTAACTCCATGCCAAAAAGGGTGTAGGCCCCTTTTGGAATTCTTCATCGAGTACATGATCAACATTTTGTCAATGTACGATGCCTGAGACAGCGCTAGCACTTTGTTCTTCTGATCCCAAAAGATCTGAATACAAAGAACAATTTAAGCCTCTCCCTTCATTTGGAATTGAGTCGCTAGCCAGTTCTTAATTGAATTCGGTAAACCTACATCATGCCCAATGAGTAGGATATCGTCTATATACAACACTAGGAAAACTACTGAACTGTTGATGATTTTCTTATAGACACAAGGCTCGTCAACGTTTTGGTCAAAGCTGTAAGAGTTGATCGCAGCATCAAATCTAATGTTCCAAGATCAAAACGCCTGTTTCAGCCCATAAATGAACCGATTCAGTTTGATAACCTTTTGCTCTTGACCTTGGGCCATGAATCCCGAGACTTTCATGAGCGTGTTCAGATCGCACCGATCTCACAGTGACCGAAATCGAACAATATACATACAACACATACAGTTATGAAATCAAAACTTAATTAACGGCATGCTATAAACAACAAAAACATAAAGGAAAGAGTTCCGAACCAGTTGAAGACTATCTTCAATCTCCGGAACTCCAATGCAGCGGACCCTCCAAAAGATCTACCAACGCTCGATGGGCACGTCGGACTGGCAATAGCACGATCAACACGAACACGAACGCCACAACGGGACGACACCACCACTAATGAGCTCGGATATTCTCCGGAGTGAAAACCCAAAGGGTGAGATTTGGTGAATTTGGTAGAGGACGGAGGAAAAACGAGTCGTGTAGGCGAAAAACATTGGAAGAGAAAACAACGCTATTGTATAGCAGAAGTGCTTATCCCATAGAGGAGCTACACAATCGTGTAGAATTTGCTGAACGATCATTTAAGAAAAGGTATACGATGGTTTAGCTAAATCGGCACACTATACAATCGTTTAGAGAAGATATTTGATCGTGTAGAAAACAGTGTCGATCATTTAACGCAAGGTGGACGATCGTTTAGGCAAGAAGATCTACTGCATAGTCTCTCGAGCGATCGTTTTACAAATCACCAGTGCGCTTTCGAATCTCTTCTTGGCAAATCGGATGACCGATCGATTGAACGATTCAAAAATGAAAACCTTTTTCCATTTTAACCCATCAGTTACATAACTGACGTTGCCCATTACCCACGTCCGAACGTGAAAAAAGATTAATTATCATATAATTAATTAATTAATAATATAAATAAATATAATCATATTATATTTATATTCTATAGTTTGATATCACATATCTACATAGTATTTTCTCCTCTACTTGATATAAGACATATTATATCTAATTTCCTCTATAATAATGTATCTCATACATTTGTCACTATATCATATATAATCAAACTCCTCTTGTCAATTTGAACAATTTCAAATTATCCCTAATACTGTTCTCGACTTTATCCAAGCTACCTAGGGAACCTAATGGACCTGTGCTCGAAGCTCCAACGGTACGTGAATAGCTGATTAAACTCTTTAGCCATGAGATCCACCATCCTTAATTGTCAGACTTCCATTTAAAGACCAACAATTGAACTCTTCTACCATAAAATATATTTCTGTGTCCATCGGATATAACATAATCATGAGTATGATGACCCTTCACAGATGCTCGTAAGTACAGATGGGCAAATTACCGTTATGCCCCTGTAGTTACATCTCACTCCTTAAGTACCACTATTTCCTCTAATGAACAATACAACATAGTCTACCTATGTGTGAACACCTCTGTGGCCAGAGAAGGTGTGGCGCCACATCGTTCAAGCCCCGGAATCAGCCCTTAAGAGAGCCATCTATCTTAAATCAGACAAATCCTGCCTCGGAAGGAGTGAATTCCATCTTTGTTTAGCTGAGTCCCAACTCAAATCAGACGAATCCTCAAAATGGTAGGTTTGAATCGGCGAATTGGCCACTCGCACCCATACAAATCAAAGGATCGCCCTCCATGGCAGGAGTTCCCAACTCACTCAGGATTGAGGTCATGTTACCTTGGTCATCCTAGTGAAGTGAAGTCTCTGTCAATAGACGGTGATTATATAACAAGACTAAACTTCGTGGTCAGGTTTTATACAAACTCTTTGTATAGGACACCCCCGCTTACATGTCCCCAACACGAAGGATCAGGATCAGACCACCTGTGACAAGTCACAACTTCCACAAAGCGGGCCGCATCCGTAGCGTTACCATGATAAGGTTTCCCTCCAATATCCATATACTACAGACCATTTTGGTTATCACTCAAGATATGATCCACTTGTATGTCACCACAGACATGCTTGAGTCACATACAGATAACCAGGGATTTTATGTTTATTGGTTTGTGGTAAAGCAAATAAAACAAATAACCCAGCAAAAATACAAGATGTGAAGTAAATATCATATATTAATAACACAAGCGTTCGTACAAACTGTTTACAAACTACAGGACATGAGACTTTAGGGCATCAACCCCAATAGTTCTAAGTCGGAATAGGAGGACACTCCTCCGAAAAGGCGAACCTCAGGTCATCAATGATTAATATTGTAGTTATCGTGTGTTTTCAACTAGCGTAGTTTTCGCCAGTCAGTTTGTCGGCACTTAATAGAGCTAATGTGGTTGTAGCCATTTAACAACTTGTGGAAAGTGTTTCCACTACAACCAAGATATCTGAACGTCCTGCTAAGGGGAAGAAGAAGAAGGGTGGTAAGGGTAAAGGGTGGTAGAATTTGTTGAACGATCGTTTAAGAAAAGGTATATGATCGTTTAACTAAATCAGCACACTATACGATCGCTTAGAGAAGCTATCTGATCGTATAGGAAACAGTGTGTGATCGTTTAGCGCGAGGTGGACTATCGTTTATGCAAAGAAGATTTACCACATAGTCTCTCGAGCGATCGTTTTACAAATCACTAGCGCGCTTTCGAATTCTCTTGGGCGAATCTGACGATCGATCGATTGAACGATTAAAAATTTTAAACCTTTTTCATTTTAACCCATCGGTTAGCATAACCGACGTTGACCACTTACCCACGTCCGAACGTGGAAAAAGGATTAATTATCATATAATTAATCAATTAATTAATAAATAAATATAATCGTATTATATTTATATCCTATACTTTGATATCACATATGTACTTTTCTCCTCTACTTGAAATAAATCATATTTATATCTAATTTCTTCCATAATAATGTATCTCATACATTTACCAATTATATCATATATAATTAACCAGTCTAATTATATCATATATAATCAAACTCCCTCTTGTCAATTTGAACATTTCAAATTAACCCGAATACTGGTTCTCGACTTTATCCAAGCTACTCATGGGACCTAATGGACCTGTGCTCGAAGCTCCAATGGTACGTGACTAGCTGACTAAACTCTTTGGCCACGAGATCCATCATTCAACGGTACGTGAATAACTGTCAGGCATTCCACTAAAGACCAAAAATTGAACTTTTCTTACCACAAATATATTTCTGTGTCCATCGGATATAACCAATCATGAGTATGATGACCCTTCACAGATGCTCGTAAGTACAACTGGGCCAAATTATCATAATGCCCCTATAGTTACATCTCACTCCTTAAGTACCATTGATTCCTCTAATGAACAATACAACATAGTCCAACTATGTGTGAACACCTCTCGGGCCAAGAGAATGGTGTGTGGCGCTACATCGTTCAAGCCCCGGAATCAGCCCTTAAGGGAGTCATCTATCTACTTACCCCTGCCTCGGGGAAGGAATGAATTTCCATCTTGTTTAGCTGAGTTCCCATCTCCCAAATCAGACGAACCCCAAAATGGTAGGTTTGAATCGACGAACTGACCACTCGCACCCATACAAATCAAAGGACCGCCCTTCAATGGCAGGAGTTCAACTCACTCAGGATTGAGGTCATGTTACCTATGGTCATCCTAGTGAAGTGAAGTCTCTGTCATGAACGGTGTTATATAACGAGACGTTAACACTTCGTGGTCAGGTTTTATACAAACTCTTTGTATAGGACGCCCTCGCTCACATGTCCCTAACATGAATGATCAGGATCAGACCATCTGTGACAAGTCATAACACTTGTGACCATTCCACAAAGCGAGCCGCATCCGTAGCGTTACCACGATAAGGTTTCCCTCCTATATCCATATACTACAGACCATTTTGGTTATCACTCAAGATATGATCCACTTGTATGTCACCACATACATGCTTGAGTCACATACATCACATACAAATAATCAGGGATTTTATGTTTATTGGTTTGTGGTAAAGCAAATAAAACAAATAACCCAGCAAAAATACAAGATGTGAAGTAAATATCATATATTAATAACACAAGCGCTCGTACAATTTACAAACTACAGAACACGAGACTTTAGAGCATCAACCCCAATAGTTCTAAGTCGGAATAGGAGGACACTCCTCCAAAAAGGTGAACCTCAGGTCATCGATGATTAATATTGTAGTTATCGTGTGTTTTCATCTAGCGTAGTTTTCGCTAGTCAGTTTGTCGGCACTTAATAGAGCTAATGTGGTTATAGCCATTTAACATTGCTGAAAAAAAAAAAACAAACTTAATAAGTCTATGCATTACCACTTTCTACACCAATTTTAGTTTTAGCAAAATAATTTCCATGTACCCTAAGTGAAAAGACATCTATTTCGCAATGATGCCCCAAAGAGACAAGACAAAAGTCACTGGCAAGGTGATCAAATGCCCCTTTCACTGGAATGAGACATTCTCAACCATTAGACAGAAACAACTCTTGTAACTGACTCTAACAGACACCATTTTTCGGTCCAGAATTGTTAACCTTTAATAATTCCGCGTAAGTGTAAACCCTCATTTTCGGCCCTAGAGTCCCGCCCTAATGTGCCCACCGTAAGGAAAAAGCATATTAGGACAAGAGACGAAAGCGACCTTATCCTCAACTTGGTATTGACCTACCCAAACAACATCCTTTAGGAGGACACTTCTAGGGTGCCTCGAGGTCAAAGATAGATCTCACGGTGTGAACATCAGGGAGAAATGTGAAGAGGTTTAAGTGAAGTATCATATACCCCAAGTATATCCCACTGAATGTTCTACCTAGGGGTTCAATAACTTACACAATCCACTACTGATTTTATCTAAGTGTGTTTAATATGCTAAAAAATAACTCTTGTCTTTGATAATTAAACAAGTTCAAATTAGGTCCCATTAAACTATTTAATAAACTATCCTCAAATTTGCATGTATGCATTAAATCTATCTAATTCACCTTTCCAGGTAGGTTCCTAGGTAAGGGTGTTTCGTTTCCGCCAGCTTAAGTACCCCAGCCTAGACAGAACCCGCCCTAGACAAAAGGTCCCTTATAGATAGATTTGCTACATATTTAATATTTTATTAGTCAATTTAATCCTATTAAACTAATTAAAAGATTAAACCTTAGGTTTCTAATCTCATTAGAACCGTGATCTTAGGTCTATCTCCATCAAATTTTAAAACTCTTTTAAAACATGATTCAAGCCTAAGTTCGCATGCATGTCTTTCTTATTGATTTTAGATCTAATTTCCATTATAACTCTTATAAAAGGAAACAACCAAAACCATTCACATTGCAAAGCAAAAGTAGGTATTTATAACTCTTATAAATTTAACCTGTGTGTCATGCTTCATGCAATGTCCATTCATTACTATATATAACTCTTATATACTTGATAATGAACTAAGCATACATGTTTCCATACACCCTTATACTACAACACTTATCATATAAAGATGATGCATGAATATGCTTAATGATGCATAAATATCTCTTATATTATATGATGCATGAGCATGCTCTTAAGTAATTTAATCATGCAAACTACTATATCATAACTCTTACAATATAGAGATAATGCATGACCAATGCATAACTTATGGTGGGATTTCAACTATATGGCATACTATATGACATATAATTAAACTACATCTTATGTGCATTCACAAAACTAATGGACCGGGATGATTAGCCTAAAAACCCATAAATTAAATTCTATCTATTACATAAAACCATTGAGCAAACTAGTTCAAAAGCGAACTGGATCTTGAACCTCCTGGGCAAAGCCTTCTTCCTGATCGTTTAGTAAAAGTGGGCGAGTAACCACGATCGTTTAGCAACGATCGAGTACCATTTACAATGCGATGAAGCATAAGACCACTCAATCGTTTAGCGCACTAATATTAAAATCAAGTCTAAATGATCGTATAGATGACTACAATGCTATGAAGCATGATCGTCTAGACGATCGAAGAGCAAGCGATAAGTAACACTTACCCTATGATCATGTAGTTAGTGACTAAGCGATGAAGCTTTCTGACCTACACAATCGTTTAGTGTGCGCGCGTCTACCTTGCATCCGAGTATCCCATACTCAACGACCGCTTACCCCCCATCGTTTACACGATCTGACCAACGCTTGGTCTTCTTCTTCCTAGAAGTAATGCGCATCTCTATGCCTTGAAGCTTCATCACAAGCGACTCAAACTGACTCAAACACTTTGAATTATAGACTCGATAGCAAGTTAATATGCCTAAAATCACAAGGGCTCTTACAATTAACTTTGAAAATTTAAAAGAATTCAACACCCAGAGGCAACCATCCCAAAAAACTCCATTAATCCACATCCACAAACATATTTAACACTTAAACAGAATGTAGACATGCTTAACACCAACCAAGAATGTAAATGCAATTCTATACAGTAAAGGATTTGGAATATCAGAACTTGGCTCTGATACCAATTGAAGGAACTCTTATCTAAAAGAACCTATGAGCAGAAGCAAGATCTTTCCAAGCCCATTGTGACAGAATTAAAGACATTCACAGACAAATAGTAAATTATGCATTTTCTAACAAATTATAGCATGCTTAAGTAATTAAATACAAAAAGAATGAGAGACATACCTTTGAAGAACTCTTCTTCTACTGAGCTCTCGCTCACATGAAGAATTTGGACAACAATCTCTCTCTCTCGCCCAGATCGTCTACCCAATCGTTTAATAGTCACAAACAATCTTCTCCATGAACAAGTAACCTCTTAGACACCACCACTCGGCAATCTTGGTGTTCTCGGAGTGAGAATTCAGGAGGCGTGGGCTCTGATGGATTTGGTAGAGGGTTGAAGAAAGGCAACGATCAAACTAAAAAACCAAGCAAGTGGGAGAATGAACTTTCTATCGCATAGACTTTGTGTGCTTGATCGTTTATACGATCGTTTAGTAAAATGATTTACATGATAGTTTAGATAAAGGCACTTACACGATCATTTAGAATCTCGTTAAGAAGGCTACCGTGTAGTCTCTCGTGAGCTAAACGATTAGTAATGCTCTTAATGAAGCGATTTCTTACAAAATGAAAACGTTTTTCATTTTATCTTTCAGTTATGAAAACTGAACATAACCTCCTACTCTCACGCACGGTTAAAGGAGAAACCACCCATAATTATCACATAATTGTTTTAATTATAAATAAATATAATAACTAAGTTATCATGTTATATTTATAATCTATAGTTTTAATATCACATTATATGTAACATTTAAACTATAGTTCTTTTCTCCTTTACTTAATATAAATCATATTTATATTAAATTCCTCCAATTAATGTATCTCATACATCATATCAATTATATCACATATAATTGAATCAGTTTAATTATATTATATACAATCAAACTCCCTCTTGTCAATTTGAATACTTCAAATTCACCAAAAAACTGATTCTCAACTTGAATCCATTGAGCTACCAAGGTGACCTTATAGACCTGTAGCTTGAAGCTCCAACGATACGTGAATAGCTGACTAAACTCTTTAATCACGAGATCCACCTTCGTTAACTGTCGGGCACTCCACTAAAGACCGACAACTGCACTCTTCTCACCATAGATATATTTCTGTGTCCATCGGATATAATCAATCAACAGTACGATAACCCTTCACGGATTGCTCGTAAGTACAGTTGGGCCAATTTACCATTTTGCCCCTGTAATTACATCTAACTCCTTAAGTACCACTGATTCCTCTAATGAACAATACATCATAGTCTTACTATGAGTGGACACCTCTCGAGCCATGAGAAGGCGTGTGGCACCACATCATTCAAGCCCCGAAATCAGCCCTTAAAGGAGAAATCTATCTACTTACCCCTGTTTCGGGGAAGGAGTGAATCCCATCTTGTGTAGCTGAGTTCGCAGCTCCCCAATCAGACTAATCCCCAAAGTGGTAGGTATGAGTCGGCAATCTAGCCACTCGCACCCATGCAAATCAAAGGACCGCCCTCATAGGCAGGAGTTCCCAACTCACTCAGGATTAAGGTCATGTTACCTATAATCATCCTAGTGAATTGAAAGTCTTTTTCATGAACGACGTTATATAATGAGACTAAACATTTCGTGGTCCGGTCTTATACAAACTCCTTTGTATAGGACACCCCCGCTCGCATGTCTCTACATGAATGATCAGGATCAGACTATCTGTAGCACTTTATAACACTTGTAACATCTACAAAGTGGGTCGTATCTGTAGTGTCACAAGGATAAGGTTTCCCTCCTTTATCCATATACTACAGATCATTTAGATTAGCACTTAAGACATGATCCACTTGTATGTCTCCACATACATGCTTAAGTCACAACGACAACCAGGGATCTTAGTTTATTGGTTTGTGGTTAATGTAAATAAAATATCTCATATTTCATAGGCAATAGTGAAGAAAATATCTCATATTATTACATCACAAGTGTTTGTTCATACAGGTGTTTACAAACTATAGAACCCGACGAAATTTAGAACATCAACCCCAATAGTATCTTTCCCTTATTACTTATTTGCAAACTACGTTTTCTATCAACTGGTGTTGCAAAGAAAAGTTTCTAACTGGCTGGCTCTAAAAATGTCTATATCTGATTTTGAAGATGGTGTCTCTTTATATAGGCAAATCTCAACAACCTGATGATTGGACTTGCATTGAATTCTATACCCTGAAACAGCCGTTTGCCACTTCTGAAATGTTCAGATGCCGTCAGTCAAATGCCCATGCCTGTAAGTGATGATTTGACAGGAAATGCACGAGCCAATGTATTATTCATGCATCGAATATTCTCGGACGTATACCCTTTGCATTGGCCTTGGTTGCAACACTTAGTAAATTTCTTTCATTCCTACATTGAAATGCATCGGTGAAGTAGCTTTTTACTTAAAAAGATTCTTTTGTATGAGTTTACTGCATATATGGAATTTCATGCATTTTTCTTTCTTAATGAGTGTGTTTATTATATCACTAAAGATCCTAATCATTCCGACTTTGAGATAACAATAACTTGTATTTCTACAAGTTATTGCCTTCTTAAAGGGAATGCTCCCAGGGCACCACGAGGCCGAACATGGAAACACATTACAAACTAATGAATGAGACCATAGGATGTGTTGACACACATCCTTCTCCCACTTAGGATAAACACTTCTTCCATTCACCTTGATATTGACCCATGCAAATACTTTTCTAAAGGAGAGTGCGTCAAGGCACCACAAGGTTGAGTATGGATTTCACGATATGAACTTTTAGGGAGAACTTGAGTGAAAAAGTGATATATCATATACATATTTTTCCTCCCACTAAGTCTTTTAAAACTTAATGTTTATTAAATTAGGTAAATTCGACTGATTAATTTAATCTGTTATTTGCTCAATACCTTTTATATTGAGTATTTTAACAATATGTGATTATTATTTATTAAACAATTTAATAAATTTTAATCATTTATTACATGTTTATAAAATATTTGTCTAATTCACCTTCCAGATTGGTTCCCAAGTTGTGATGTTTCATTCTGTCAACTTAAATGCCCCAGTCTTAAATAGAACATTTCTTAGACAAATGTCTCTTATAGACAATTATTTTTAAATTTAATCTTTTATTTTTTTTCAATTAATCCTATTAAAAGAAAAATAAAAGATTAACATATTTTTAATCATATTAGAAACATTTTAACATAAGTCTGGATGAATTAATTTTAAATCATTTAAAATTATTAAGATATCTTTTTGCATTCAACTCTTGATTATAGATTTTAATTTCTAATTTATTAACAATATAACTCTTACAAATTAATGAATTATTAAAACCTAAAACATGCATACTAACGACATTAATTGAATATAACGATCATATTACCAAAGTCATTTCATGTTACATGCATTTCCAATTTCATTAAAAACATAATATAACAATTATATTAAGTTATTAATGAACTATATAGTAAACATGCTTTTAATTACACATTAAAATAAATAATATAACACTTATATTATAAACATGCATACTATATTATATACATCATGCATGTGCATATTTTAAAGATAACCTATACTTTAAATATAATATTTATATTTAAAACTAATGTATGATTATGCTTAATCTGTGGTAGAATTTTTAAATCTATATGGTATACAATATACAAAATATAAATAACATAATTTAAACATACATCATGCACATTAAACTATAGTATAAGTTTTAGTAGACCGATATTTAGCATCCTAAACAAATAATTAAATTAATATAATCGAATTATATTATTTAATTATAAAACAATTAAATTACAGAAAAGGATGGAGAAATCTGCTGCAAGGATTCAAACCCGCGACTAGGACCTTAAGCGTGCACCTGTGAAGTTTGGAGCACCGCAGTGCTATACACTAGCCCTCGCCGCAGAAAATTTGTTCGTCTCGTCTCGCACCAGAGCGTCGTGGCACTTTTTCCAGAAATGCCCAAATTTGTTCGATTTCTACATTCTCCTCTGTTTTCTACTGTTCTCCACAACAATAAAGCACCACGAACTCGAATAATAGATACAGACTCAGTTTCAGTAAATTAAGCATCTAAAACAAACAGACCCTTATAATTTGATCAAATCAAATAGCAAAACGAATCTAAGTTTCAAATGCCAAAATTATCTATTATGTAAAACCCAAATAAAATTTACAACATTCACCACCTGAAGACAAAATTTTAATGCACAGTAATCCCACCATAATAAATTTTGATTTCCTTAAACAAAAAACAACGACAATTCCATTGGCTCTGATACCAATTGAAGGGATTGATACCCAATTCGGAAGCCTTTTAAATGTTTTCTCTTTGAATTTGGAATGGAAAAATCAGAATTGATTTTACATAATAGACAGGTTAAATATTCAATAAAGGCAATTCAGAAAAAAAATACTTTCGAAGACTAATTTTTCAAGAAACTCTTTGCACAAGCTCCCAATAACACGAGCGGCAAGACACCACAGAAAAAGGCTTCCCGGCTATGACTCCAACAAGAAATTAGATTGTGGGATCCAACTTGTTTTAGAATAATTAAGGGAAGTGAGAAAGAAAGAAAATTCCTCTGAGATTTTCTTTTTGTTTGAGAGAATTCTTGAAATATCTCAAAAGCCAGTGAGTGCTTTTGTGTATTATGTATCTCATACATTAACACATAACAATACGTGAGGGGAAATAACCCCCTCACACCCACTCTCTGCTCTTGTGTAACTGTAAGGGAGTTATTTTATTTAAAAAATAATTTATTTATTTAATATCTAATAAATAATTAATTAACTATTAATTAATCATTATAAATATCACATATTTATTTAACCATGCATTTAAATCATATAAAAATGCACATCTCTTTTTTAGCCTAATTCTTCCGGAGCCTCGTAGTTTGTAATATATACACATTTTTATGAATAAAATAAAAGTTATTTCATTCTGACATTTACTCATATCCAATAAACAAAGCTCCATGGTTATTGTATGTAAACTTAAGCATGTATATGAGATATAATAGTGGATCATACCTTAAATGATAACCTAAATAGGTCTGTAGTATAAGGATTAAAGTGGGATACCTGATCCTAGTGACACTAAAGATACGGCCCATTTTGTAGTGGCAAATAATGTGAACTACAACAAATGGTAGATCCTGATCATTCATGTGGAGACATGCGAGCGGGGTTGTCCTATACAAAAAGTTTGTATAAGACCGGATCATGAGATGATTCGTCTCTGTATATAAGATCGTTGATACTAGAGACTTACATCTCACCTAAACGACCATAAATGACATGACTTCAATCCTGAGAGTTTTAGGAACTCTTACCTTTGAGAGCGGTCCTTTGATTAGTATGGGTGAGAGTGGCCAGATTGCCAACTCAACATGCCTACCTTTTTGGAGACTTGTCTAATTTAGGAGCTGGAAACTCAGTTACACGAAATGGAATTCACTCCTTCCCCGAAGCAGGGGTAAGTAGATAGATTGCTCCCTTAAGAACTGATTTTGGGGCTTGAACATTGTGGCCATAGCTTCTCTTTAGAAGAGAGGACTCAGTCATAGTAGGACTATGACTTATGTTCATTAGAGAGATCAGTGGTACTTAAAGAGTTATTGGCCGAGCTATACTTACGAGCCATCTGTGAAGGGTTATCACACTGTTGATTGGTTAAGATGGACATATAATACATCTGTAGTAAGGAGAGTTCAGTTGTCAGTCTTTAGTGGAGTGCCTAGCAGTTAACGAATGGTGGATCTCGTGACTAAAGAGTTTAGTCAGTTATTCACGTACCGTTGGAGCTTTGAGCTACAGGTCCATAAGGTCCCCTTGATAGCTCAATGGATTCAAGTTGAGAATCAATTCTTGGTATTGATTTGAAATGTTCAAATTGACAAGAGGTAATTCGATTATATATGATATGATCGGTGATGTATGAGATATATCTAGTGGAGGATTAATGTAAATGAGATTTACATTAAGCGCCATGAAATAGAAAAAGAGCTATGGTTTATATGTTTCATGAGATGAAATATTAAAACTGTAGGTTATAAATATACTATGGTAAGTTGGTTATCATATGTATTTATAATAATATTAATTATTGGATAATTATCTCTTTTTCTCTCATAACCAATTGAGTGGGAGATTATTGGTAGTTTCATGGTAACTGTGAGATAAAAGAAAAAATGTTTTCCTAATTTTTAGTAGTGTTTTTGAATTGAGATTTCCATTCTCAGAAAGTTCTCACGGAAAGGTTGTCAAGTAAATACGATTTACTAAACGACAGCTTGGAGAGACTAGATGATCGTGGAGTGTTTCTATACGATAGCACTCAGCTGGCCAATGAGCTAAACGATCGTGAAGCTTTAGCTAAACGATCGCATTGCTTTTGTTAAAAGATTGGGCATCGTCTATGCGATAGACTTTGATATCTTCCACTTGCTCGATCATTTTCATGATTATTCTCCTCCGGCCTCGTCCTCCAACCAAGTCCACGTAGAGCCCACACTTTTGGATTCTCACACCGAGAATACCGAGGTAGCCATTGTGGTGGTGTCATACTCAACTCGACTAAGTCGAGGTTATTCAGAGGTCGTTCATTGAGTTCGCAGTGTTCGCTAGGTGCTTGCCATTTGTTCGTGATCTTGGAGATCGTGGTGTTCGAGTTCACTGTGATCGTGCAGTGTAGCGGTCGTGGTGTATGAGCGTTCGAGTGTTGTAGTCTTGCAGGTTGTTCAAGCGTTCATGATCAAGGGTGTCGAAGATGAGTCTTTAAAGGTATGGTTAAATCTTTCCCTTGATCTGTAGAAAAGCATATTCTAATTTCTGTTTTGCACATAGCCTGTTGCTTCCGTTTGTGTACTGTAATTTCAATAGATTCAACCGTCTTTACCCTGTCTAGACTTCTCAAGGTGCCTTATTCAAATTTCATGAACCAATGCCTTCTTAATTTCTATCCTGATATCTTTCTAAAATATTTCTAATCTTTAGGGACCGCAAGTTTAATCTTCAAAAACAACTTTACTTATTTCCAGGACATTGCATGATATATTTCAAACTTTCTCAAATCGGGGTGTTCAAGTGATTTTGACCCTTGCGCGATTCAGATATTTGTTTTGTGATCTTGCACGGATCCGAGTGTTCAGCCTTCGTTTTGGCTTGCCCCCACGGGTGTCATGTAGACATCCAACTACGAGCAAGGTGCTCTTTCTCAGTTAAAACTCATGCCCTTCTCTTTATTTGGCAATGGAGTTGTGATCACTTGGTTTATGCGTTGATCACGATTCTTACCTTTGTTTTGGCTTGCCCCCACAGGTGTCATGCGGACATCCAACTACAAACAAGATTCGATCTCAACGTTATATAATTTTTTTTAAAATCGAATTTCTAAATGTAACAAGGTTGAAAATAACATTACTAGCACCCCCAAATAAAACACACAGCAATGTCCTTATTGCTGAGAGACGAAATAACTCATACAATGGACTTAGGAAATTTCGTAAAAATGGTTTTGAAGGAAAGCTGGTAGACAGCTAAATTTTAGAAATGTTTCATGAATCGATTGTCCTGAAATTAATCTGACTCTAGTAAATGCGGTAAGAAACAAAGGCATGAATTTCATCATTGAAGTCATAATTGGCACGGGGTGAATACGGCCACCAAATAAAGTAATCGGAAATTAAAGAATGAGTCAAACTAAAGAGGATGCGATAGTAGAATTTAGCGATATTAAATTGAAATGCGAGAAGAGCAAAATTGGACTAAGATGAGGCAAGGAAAGACACAACTCCCAAATTTTCTTTGTCACCTGCAACATTTTTTATCGCATCCTTTCCTGCGGTGGGCTGATTCTTTGATTGCAACGAGCTGATCGAACCGATCGCGTGTTTGAGGTTATCACATTGCTCCATCACAATCCTTTACTATGATCAGTGTGATAAATATCAAGAGGATAAAAAGTATGAAAGAAAAAGTTGCAATTAGAAAGAGTAGTAACCATGCAAAAATTAAGATAGATTCATGAAAAAAAAAATAACAGAAGGATACTCAAAAAAAGAATATACTTTGTCCCTGATGAACGTTTGTCGCTTATCAACGCAGGGAATACACGTTTCTTCTTCATTCTGGATTCCTCAGGTCCATGGAGGTTTTCTCGCGTTGGAAATTTCCTCCATGATATATCTTGACTCTTTGTCCATTTACCTTAAATGCGTTGGTCCCATCTTCGTTTGTCAATTCTATCGCTCCGTGCGGGAATATTTCTTTAATTGTGAATGGTCCATGACCAAATGCAATTTCAATTTCCCCGAAGAGTCGTAGCCTAGAATTGAACAGTAAGACCTTATGACCTGCCTGGAGATTCTTTTCACACAGACGCTTGTCATGCCATCGCTTCATGCGTTCTTTGTAAATTTTGGCATTTTCATACGCTGTATTCTCCATTTGTTCAACTCGATTAACTGAAGTTTTCTCTCTTCCCTGAAGCTTTCAGATCAAAGTTAAGCTTCTTAACTGCCCACAAACACCTTATACTATAATTCCAGTGCAGATGACATGCCTTCCCAAACACCAAGCATACGGCGACATGCCTATGGGTGTTTTTATAGGCAGTCCTATATGCCCACAACGCATCATTAAGCCTCATGGCCCAATCCTTCCGCGATGGATCATCAACCTTCTCTAAAATCATCTTGATTTCTCTGTTAGAAACCTCGGCTTGTCTGTTTGTCTGGGGGTGATATGCGGTAGCGATCTTATGGTGGACATTGTATTTAGATCAGTAGTTTGTTAATGATATGATTGACAAAGTGGGTTCCTTCATCACTTATTATGGCACGTGGAGTGCTAAAACGAGTAAAGATGTTTCTCTGTTAGAACTTGGAGACTGTCGCCGCATCATTTACAATGCATGAAACCGCTTCAATCCACTTGGAAACATAGTCGACGGCTAACAGGATGTATTTATTACCATTTGACGGTGGAAATGGTCCCATGAAATCTATACCCCAGACGTCAAATAGTTCCACTTCCAATATGATGTCATCGGCATCGCATTTTTCTCTGAAATGTTCCCAGTGCGTTGGCACTTATCGCATTTTCATAGAATATTCTCGTGCGTCCATGAAAAGAGTTGGCCAGTAATACCCGCTTTGCAAAACTTTTGTTGTTGTGCGCTGTCCCCCGAAATGTCCTCCATAGGGTGAGTCGTGACATTGAAAAAGTATGCGCTGAAAAGCAGTATTTGGAACACAAGAGTCTCAATATCTGGTCTGGTCCCCTTTTGTAAAGATTTGGCTCGTCCCAGTAGTAGGATTTACATTCATGAATGAGTCGCTTCTTTTGGTGGAATGTGTAATTTTCCGGAAATTTTTTGTAAACCAAGAAGTTGACAAATATCTGTATACCAGGATAGTTCTTCAATTTTAAGCAACTACTCGTCCGGGAAGGATGCGTTCATCTCCGACTGAATGCGATCCACTTCAGGATTCTCTAACCTCGATAAATGGTCAGTGATAACGGGCAGAAAATGTACGTTATTACAGTGCTAAGTTCTTAAACAATGTTGGCTTGAGTTGATAAAATATGTTAGATTGCGTCCAAAAAGCATTAAGTTCATAACATTGTGGTCGCATGCATTCATCGCATGGAAACAGTTAATTTTTTCATTTTTATGAAGAATTATCGGTGACGCAAGGCGAAAAGCGCGATCACAAGAAATCAACGGATGTGCAGCATATACAAGAGATGGTTTACTATTGTATGTGTGTTGCATGATCGCATAGCATGAATGCATCCTAGGAAAGTGTTAGCCGAAACCCTTGTCAACCCATTCACCACAAACTCATCGCATCTTCCATTTTATCAACTCTTTTCGAACTCCACCACATTTGTTTATTTTTATCACCGCAAACAACATTCCCAACAAACTACTTGATTTATTTGGTTACCGCAAAGTCTTCTAAAAAATTACCACCGCATATTGTTTTCCCAAGTCCCTGAGTTCGACCCTGGATTTACCAAGAAACTCAGTGGGGTTTACACTTGAATTCCACTGAGAAAACTTGAGTGCTCAACACATTTTCCATCATCGCATTTCATCCATAATTCCACAATCATAAAATATCGCATCAAGTTTTTTGGCGCCATTTTCGGGACTTCGGCAAATCAGTGTGCTAACGGTGATTTTTCTAAGTTCTTTGCAGACTCTCAATCTCTTGGCGAATTACAACCTGAAGATTGAGAGGACATTCAGATGGAGATTAAGAGACCGCCAACAACAACAACCAGATAAAAAAGATATGGCGGAGAATCCTGGAAACGGAGCACCAAACGAAAACAACGTCATGGCGAATCCAATCCTCCTAGAAAACGATCGTAATAGGCCCATCAGGGACTATGCATCGCCAAACCTCTATGATTTCTCTTAATGAGTTATGAGGCCTGCCCTCGATGGAAGCCGATTCGAAATGAAACTGATGATGCTGTAGATGATCCAGATTGCAAGACAATTTGGACGAACGCATGGCGAGGACCCGCACGCCTACCTCCGTAGCTTTATAGAAATCTGCAATACTTTTGTGTTCTCGAACATCTCTGCCGAAGAAGTTCGACTAACTCTGTTTCCATTTTCTTTGTGTGATCGGGCAAGAAAATAGGCGTATTCCCTCGAGCCAGGAGAGATCACTTCATAGGAATGGGTCGTAGAGAAATTTATGAAGAAATATTTTCCACCTACTGAGAATGCTCGACGAAGGAAACTAATAACCAATTTTGAACAAGACATGGACGAATCGCTCAGCGATGCTTGGGAGAGGTTTAAGAGGTTAGTCAGGGACTGTCCACACAATGGATTGCCATACTACCTTCAGATGGAAATCTTTTATCACAGTTTAAATCCCGCTTCGTAGATCGCTGCTAATACAGAGGCCGCCAGTCATCTGCTAGACAAGACGTATGACGGGCTAAGAACATATTGGATCGCATATCTAAAAACCACGAGGATTGGATAGAGAGTGATCAAATACTGAGAATAAAGGATAACGACGCAAATAATGGTGCTATTGCTTCATTATAGAATCAAATGACCGCAATGATGAACTTATATCAGGGAATTGCGATCAACAGTCCAACACCGCAAACTGGGCAAGTAAACACAATTAATCAAAAAACCACAAGGTGTGCAACTTGCAGTGACGGACACGCAATGGAAAAATGCCCACAAAATCCACAGTCTATTTACTTTGTGAAAAATAAACCATTTTCTAATAACTACAATCCCGGGTGGAGAAACTACCCCAATTTTGCGTGGAAGAATCGGCAGCAGAATTTCCAATCTGTGGTGCAAAAAGAAGGGCCATCTGGATTCTTCCAGCAGAATAACGGTCCATAAGCAATCAAGCTAGTAGCTTGCAACCGCCGCAATTTTCCTCCTTGGAAAGCTTGTTGAAGCAGTATATAGAGAAAAACGAAACTGTACTTTAAAGTCAGGCTACATCCATCCACAATCTAGAATTACAGATGGGCTAGATTGCAAGCGAGTTAAAGAACAGACCGCAAGGGGCTTTACCGAGTTCAACAGAATGCCCACGCAACCCGGGGGGATCAGGTAAAGAGCAATGTCAGGTTGTGACATTGTGAAGTGGAAACAATGTGGAGGGAGAAAGAAATGAGCCTAGCCGAACTACTCCCATTGCGTTGGAACCTGAAATTTCGGTGACCCAAGAAGAAGAAAGGGAAAAATAAGCGATAGAGCCAGAAGTTGCGTCCACCTCTAAGCCAACAGAAAAGGGGACCGTGAGAGTGCAGTAACCACCTTTCCCACGAAGAATCAGAAAGAAAAAGAATGATGAGGTACAGTACCAACGCTTCCTGTCAATGTTAAAACAATTACATATTAATATTCCATTCAGTGAAACGATTGAGGAGATTCCTGCTTACGCGAAGTTTCTGAAGGATATGGTAACTAAGAAAAGGGGCACTAGTAAGTTTGCTACGGTGGCATTAATACAAAGCTCAAAATCAATAATTCCACCAAAGATGAGTGATCCTGGGAGCTTTACTATACCTTGCTCTATTGGAGGGCTGTACATCGGGCAAGCATTGTGTGATCTTGGAGCCAGCATCAATTTAATGCTCTGTCAATCTTTAAGCAGCTGAATGTGGGGCAACTTGCACCCACGACCGTGACTCTTCAACTTGTAGATAGATCACTGGTTCATCCAGAGGGGAAGGTGAATGACGTACTGGTCACCATCGACAAATTTATCCTACCAGTCGACTTCATCATCTTAGATTACGAAGCCAACAATGATGTGCCCATCATCTTGGGGCAACCATTTTTATCAACAGGTAGTGCTAAGATTGATCTTGACAAAGGAGAGATCACTTTGAGCATAAATGGACAGAAGCTCAAGTTCAACATAATCCATGCCATGAAGTTTCCTGACGAAGAAGACCTGCATGATTCTGACGATGACAAGAATTTGACTGAAGAAAAAAAGCTTGACGAAGAGAATGAAGAAGAGGATACAAGCGCATCAATTTCTGCATGTAATAGGATCATAAAAAAAACAAACAAAGAAGTTGAGATGATCGCAACCCAAGAATAGGAGCCAATAGAAAAAGGAAGAAAGAAAAACAATGCAATCGTTCTTAGTAGAACTCTCAATACTGGAATTGAAGACCCTGTCGAATTTACTTAAAGTATGCATTTTTTGGGCAGAATGAGAAGTTGCCAGTAATTAATTCCTCGAAACTTAATGAGGACCAGGAAAATGCATTAATGAGCATTCTGAGGAAACATATGTGAGCAATTGGCTGGACGCTCGCAGACATCCGAGGAGTTAGCCCCGCATACTATATGCACTGCATTTGTCTCGAAGAAAACTACAAGGCATCGATCGAACATCAGCGCAGACTCAACCCTGCGATGAAAGAGGTCGTTAAAAATGAGATCATTAAGTGGTTAGATGCGGGCATTATTTATCCGATAGCAGATAGCACGTGGGTCAGTCCCGTGCAGTGTGTGCCGAAAAAGGACGGTATAACGGTAGTCCCCAACGAGAATAATGAGCTAATACCACAAAGAACCGTCACCGGGTGGCGTATTTGCATGGACTACAGCAAGCCGAATGCAACAACGAAGAAAGATCATTTCCATCTACCATTCATTGAGAAAATGCTAGACGTCTAGCCGGAAATGACTTTTACTGCTTTCTGGATGGCTATGTCAGGTATAACCAGATAATGATTGCTCTAGAAGATCAGGACAAGACCACATTCACCTGCCCATATGGGACTTTTGCTTTTTGGTGCATGTCGTTCGGCCTCTGCAATGCGCTGAGCACATTCCAAAGGTACATGATTGCCATCTTTTCAGACTATCTTGAGGACTTTGTTGAAATCTTCATCGAAGACTTCTCTGTCAATGGGCACACCTATGAAATCTGTCTGACTAACCTGGAAAAGATATTGAAAAGATGCGAGGAGACGAATCTCGTTCTTAACTGAGAAAAATGTCATTTTATGATAAATGAGGGCATCGTGTTGGGGCACAAGGTTTCTCGGGACAGGCTGGAGGTGGATAAAGCAAAAATAGAAGCAATAAAAAACTCCCACCTCCAAAAAGTGTGAAGGCTGAAGAAGTTTCTTGGGGCATGCCAGATTCTATAGATGCTTTGTCAAGGACTTTTCAAAAATAGCACGACCACTAAGTGTATTGATGGAGGCTGACAGAAAATTTGATTTTGACAACAATTGCCTCAACGCATTCATGATTTTGAAGAATGCGCTAACAACCACAATCGTGTTAATCGCACCTGATTGGACATTTCCTTGGACGGGATATGCAATGCAAGCAGGTATGCGATGGGAGCAGCTCTGGCACAAAAGAGAAAGACAATCTTACATCCCATCGTATATGCGAGTAAAACGCTGAATCCTGCTTAGACTAATTACACCACCACAGAAAAGGAGCTACTTGCGGTAATTTTCACATTGGAAAAATTTAGAGCATATCTACTGGGAACAAAGGTACTCATCAAAACTGATCATTCGACGATAAAGTATTTAATAACAAAAAAAGATGCAAAGCCGAGGTTGATCAGATGGGTTCTCCTCCTCCAAGAATTTAACATAGAAATAATTGATCGCAAAGGGACGGAGAACCAAGTTGCGGATCACTTATCCATACTGAAAAATCCTGAGGTTGACCGCAATGAGTCGAAAGTGAGTGCGGTGTTCCCAAATGAGCAGTTGTTCCATATTGAAGAATTACCATGGCACGTTGACATAGTCAACTATCTGGTTTGCGAGCAATTTTCAGAGGATTATACTGACCACCAGAAAAGGAGCCTCAAGCACGAATGCAGATCATATTTTTGGGACGAGCCAAATCTATATAAAAAGGGGGCAGACCAGATTCTGCGACCATGCATACCAAATGCTGCTCAACAACGCATATTATCACAGTGTCATGACTCACCATATGGTGGGCACTTTGGAGGATAGCACACCGCAACTAAGGTTTTATAGAGTGGATTCTTTTGGCCAACATTGTTTAAGGATATAGTCGACTATGTGATGAAGTGTGATCGGTGTCAATGCACAAGTAACATTTCATAGAAACATGCAATGCCGATGAACATCATCTTGAAGCTTGACTTGTTCGACATATGGGGTTTCGACTTCATGGGACCATTCACTGCATTGAATGGTAAAACTTATATTTTGTTAGCCGTCGACTATGTATCCAAGTGGGTAGAAGCAGTGGCATACGTCGCAAGCAATGCGGCGGTAGTCTCTCAATTCTTGAAGAAAAATATTTTCACTCGTTNAAGTGGGTAGAAGCAGTGGCATACGTCGCAAGCAATGCGGCGGTAGTCTCTCAATTCTTGAAGAAAAATATTTTCACTCGTTTTAGAACCCCACGTGCCATAATAAGTGATGAAGGGTCTCACTTTGTCAATCATACTATCAAAGAACGGCTGTGCAAATATAACATTCTCCAAAAAGTGGCCACCGCATACCATCCGCAAATGAATGGTCAGGTCGAAGTGTCCAATCGAGAGATCAAGCTGATACTTGAGAAGGTAGTAAGGCCTTCGCGAAAGGATTGGGTAACAAAGCTTAATGATGTGTTGTGGGCATATCGAACTGCATTCACCCATAGGTGTGTCCCCATATGCGTTGGTATTTGGTAAGGCATGTCATTTGCCTCTAGAGCTGGAATACAAAGCACTATGGCGGTAAAGAAGCTAAACTTTGACTTGAGGAAATCAGGAGAAGCGAGAAAACTTCAATTGGTCAAGCTAGAGGAATGAAGGATCAACGCATATGAGAATGCAAAGATTTACAAGGAGCGCGCAAAGCACTAGCACAACAAACATATATGCGGCAAGAACCTCCAAGTCGTGAAGAGGATCTTACTATTCAACTTACGATTACAGCTCTTCCCTAGAAAATTAAAGTTCCGTTGGTCTGGACCATTCATAGTTAGAGAAGTATTTCCGCATGGTGCGGTCGAATTATCAAATGATGACGAAACCAACAAATTCAAAGTTAACGGGCAGCGAGTAAAAGTATATCATGGAGAAGGCTGGCATCGCTAAGTCGACTCCGTAGAACTAAGAGACTCTGAATAAGAAAGAAGTAGGTGGTCCCTGCGCTATCAGACGATCGAAATTCATCAGGGACGCAAGTTTTGGGAGTCATGAAATCTTCAACTTTTCTCTACTACTCAGAATTTTCATTTCACTGTCTCTTTTCAGTTCTTTATCTATTCTTATTCTTAAAAAAAAAAAGAAAAAAAGAAGGGGGGAGTGGCAATCGTGCTGAACGATTGCAGTAAAAAAAAATCTTTTTATTTAATATTATTTGACCCTCTCACTATTTTTCTTGCAATGATCAAGGCGAACAATTGCGGAGGCGCCACACGACGAAGCAACTTATCTTATTCCGTCACTGCAATCTAAAGAAAGAAGATTGCCGCAAAGAAGGATGCGTCAACAAACAATGCGGGCAACAGCATAAATTTGGAGGTTGTATTCTTCCTTGACTTTATTCCAAATGTTGTACTATCGCGTCGCATTTTAATTTAAAAGTGTTATCACTGCATCCTCTTTGATTACCGCAATCATTTAACACTGATAAATTTAGTAAGTCACCGCATGCTATCTCTTTGCCAATTATGATTTTAATGATGAAACACATGCTTCTATTTTTTCATATATACTAGAATCAACTTAATCTTAGAAAAGTCACTTCATGAAATATTTCTAGAAGTTAGAGGTCTGCTAGCTTTCTTTCAAATTATCTTTACGTAGCTGCCTAAGAACAACTCCACTGTCAACGCAATGGGGGAAACCCAAGTTGATAAGAGTTAAGTTGTGAAGGACACTTACCCGTAGTTTGGATGTCCCATGACACACATTGGGGGCAAGCTAAAACGAACGTAAGACGCCAGATCAACGCATAAATAAATGACCGCAACTCGACTGCCAAGTAGGTATGAGTTTAGTTTGAGAAGAGCGTATTGCTCGTAGTTAGATGTCCGCATGACACACATATGGGGGCAAGCCAAAACGAAGGCAAGACACTTGGATCAGTGCAAGGTCAGAAAAAAAATAATAATGTCAAGAAATATGCAAGGATAAAAATCATTTGATACCCCGGCAGAAAAGTTTTCTTTTTGAAATAAATCATGCGAATCATGCGATGTCTCAGAAATTTAGTAAAATCCTTTTATAGGTTAAGCTTACGGTCCCTAGGTTTTTAGAAATAATTTAGAGGAGAATTGAATAAAACTTAAGGAAATTTTTGTGTATAGGATTTGAATGAAGTATCCTTGAAAAATCTTAGGAAAAAGAGATTTACGGTCGACTGTTAAGAAAATGTTTAGCTTTTAGCTTGAGGACAAGCATTGTTTAAATTTGGGGGTGTGATAACGGGCAGAAAATGCACGTTATTACAGTGCTAAGTTCTTAAACAATGTTGGTTTGCGTTGATAAAATATGTTACATTGCATCAAAAAGCATTAAGTTTCATAACATTGCGGTCCACATGCATTCATCGCATAGAAATAGTTAATTTTTGTATTTTTATTTAGAATATGCAGTGATGCAAGGTGAAAAGCATGATCATAAGAATTCAACGGACGAGCGCAGCATTACCGCAAGGATTTGCGGTGATTTTTGTTCGCAGACATCTGCTCAAGAAGGATTGCCACATAGAACAGGCGCAACCTGGTGGGCGCATCTGGTGAAAGGCATAATTAATTCACGATGGGACAAAAAACTGATGACGTCGAATCTGAATTAAATGACAAAGCCGCTAACGATAACAAGTACATTCAGCTTTTCGGTGACAAATGTTTGGCGCATCAATCAGAGAATTAAAGCCATCCCATCTATGCAATCATAAGAGAGAAGCCGCCTTCCACCCCAAAGCTCTATAAATATTAGAGGCATCCTTCAAAAAAGGGGTTCACCAGTTCAGCAAGTTTGGATACTTAGATAAATTTCTCCATAGTTTAGCCTTGTCCATAGTTTTTCTTTTTATTTTAAGGCAGAGCAAGAGAAGAGCCGAGATGCCAAAAGATCGTTCTGGGCAACTTGAGAGAGAAACCGGAGGCATAGAAAGAAAAGAACGGGCCGATTCTCGTGAGAGTGAGATTATCTTTTGAACACGAGTAGAAAAGCTAGTGTAAAAGCCTGGGAAGCAAGAGATTGCTACCAGGCTCTTTATTTTCTTCTTGCATTGTTATTTTGTACTTCAAATTTATACTTATACAATGGAAGTTCTTATTCTACATCTATCACTCTCTTAGCACTCATGAGTAGCTAAACTTATCGAATGGGTTGAGAAGAAATAAGCTAACATGACTTAGAATCTTCATCGCATGCGATTATCTTGTTTTATGTTGTGCTTAACATCCCTTTAGAGCTACTCGAGAGAGAGTCTAAAGAAAGAACCTGAGACTTCAGAAAGCTAGGTTAGAATCTAGACTCGAGAGAGTAAGATTAGATCTGCATAAACAAGAGATAGGGACTTAGAGATAAGCTTTGTTTGTCAACCTGCATCGTATGCATCCTAGAGATAGGTACGATATTATGTAGTCGCCTTATTTATGTGTGTGTCATTTTGTCAGCGCATAAATAAGAGTAAAGACTTATGTGTAGGTTCTATAGACTTATCGCATATATCACATGCGTTCTAGCATTAGAAGCCATAGCATTCGCATCGAGAGATGGTTTGCTATTGTATGTGTGTTGCATGAACGCATCCTAGAAAGTGTTAGTCGAAACCCTTCTCAACCCGTTCACCACATACTCATCGCATCTTCCATTTTATCAACTCTTTTCGAACTCTGCCGCATTTGTTTATTTTTATCACCGCAAACAACATTCCCAACAACTACTTGATTTATTTGGTTACCGCAAAGTTTTCTAAAAAATTACCACCGCATATTGTTTTCCCAAGTCCCTGAGTTCGACCCTAGAATTACCAGGAAACTCAGCGGGGTTTACACTTGGATTCCACTAAGAAAACTTCAGTGCTCAACGCATTTTCATCATCACATTTCATCCATAATTCCACAATCATAAAATAACGCATCAGTCAGCGACCTAGTTCTCCGTTCCCTTATAGTCGCTTATCTCCATATTAAATTCTTGGAGTAGGAGAACCCATCGGATTAGTCCTGGCTTTGCATCTTTTTTAGTCATTAAATATCTTATTGTCGAGTGGTCGGTGTGGACTACAACTTTTGATCCCAACAAGTAAGGTCTAAATTTTCAATCGCAAAGATTATCGCTAGAAGTTCCTTCTCTGTGGTAGTGTAATTCGCCTGCGTGGAGTTCAATATTCTGCTTGCATATGCGATTGGGTGTAACATTGTTTTTACTTTTTGTGCCAGTACTACTCTCATCGCATATCCGATGGCATCGCACATCAGCTCGAATGGCTTTGTCCAATCGGGTGCGATCAAAATAGGCGTTGTAGTCAATACGCCTTTCAGTGCTTTGAATGCAGTGAGACAGTGTCAATCAAAGTCAAAAGGGTTGTCAACTTCTAGCAACGCATTCAACGATCGAGCTATTATGGAGAAGTTCTTCCCAAATCGTCTGTAGAACCCCTCATGTCCTAAGAAACTCCTTAAAGCTTTCACAATTGCTGGATGTGGAAATTTTTCTATGGCTTCAATTTTTGCTTTATCCCCATCCTTTGGCCCATCCTTTGAAACCTTGTGCCCAAGCACAATTCATTCTTTAACCATGAAATGGCACTTTTCCCAGTTCAGCATCAGATTAGTCTCTTCACATCTTTTCAATATTCTCTCCAAGTTTTTCGGACAGATTTCATATGTTTGCCCATAGACTGAGAAATCGTCCATAAAGATTTCAACTGAGTCTTCAAGATACTTGAAGAAGATTGCCATCATACACCTTTGAAACGTGCTCGGTGCATTGCATAGTCCAAAAGGCATGCGACAAAAGGCAAACGTTCCATATGGACAAGTGAATGTGGTCTTTTCTTGATCCTCTAGTGCGATCATAATTTGGTTATAGCCTGCATACCCATCAAGGAAACAGAAATAGTCATTCCCTGCTAGTCGGTCGAGCATTTAATCAATGAAAGGTAAAGGGAAATGATCTTTCTTTGTCATCGCGTTGAGCTTCTTGTAGTCCATACAAATCTGCTAGCCAGTGACAGTTCTCATGAGGATCACCTCATTATTTGTGTTGGGAACTACTGTCATCCCGCCCTTCTTAGGAACGCATTGCACGGGGCTAACCCACATGTTATCGATGATAGGGTATATAATGCCGGCATCTAACCATTTAATGATTTCATTTTTAACAACCTCTTTCATCACAAGGTTCAGTTTGTGTTGAGGTTCTATCGAGCCTTTCTGGTTTTCTTCGAGCCGAATTCTATGCATGCAATACGTCGGGCTAATACCTCTCATATCTACGAGCGTCCATCCAATTGCTTTAATATATTTCTTTAGAATACTGAGCAGTGCAGTTTCTTTTTCTTTTGGTAACGCGAAGAATATGATTACTGGCAAGGTTTCATTTTAGCCAAGGAAAACGTACTTCAAGTGATTTGGTAGAGTTTTCAGCTCCAGTGTAGGTGGTTGCTCTAAGGAGGGTTTCTATGTTTTTCTTTCTTCATTCAAATTCCACTTTTCTTCATTGTTCACTATCTCTGTTATTACATGGCAGGTTTCTAAGGAGGTTGTCGCATCCTCTCTTTCTTCATTTTCTTCATCGGACTCTAAATCTTCAACGCAAGTATGTTCATCATCAGAATCTGATAAGCCTTCATCTTCTAGGAACTTCATTGCCTTGATAAAATTAAACCTGAGCTTCTTTCCATTTATGCTCATTGTGATTTCTCCCCTGTACACATCTATTTGAGCACGACCAATAAACAAGAATGGTCGTCCCAATATGATTGGCACACCTTTATCCGCTTCATAATCTAGAATGATGAAGTCTATAGGTAGAATGAATTCGTTGATTGTGACCAAGACATCCTTCAATTTTCCTCCAAGGTGTAACAAGGACCTATCTGCAAGCTGAAGAGTCACCGTTGTGGGTGTCAGCAGACCTACATTCAATTGTTTGAAGATTGAAAGGGGGCATTAAGTTTATGCTTTCCCCAAGATCGCATAATGCGTAACCAATGTAGATCCCTCCTATTGACCAGGGTATTGTAAAGCTATCTAGGTCGTGCATCTTTGGTGGGATTATAATGTTTGATTCTTGTGTTAATGCCACTGTGGCGAATTTTCCTGTACTTCTCTTCTTCGAAACCATATCCTTCAAAAACTTGGCATACACCGACATCTGCTCTATCGCTTTTGTAAATGGAATATTGATGTGTAGTTGTTTCAATATTTTCAGGAAGCAATGATACTGACCTTCATCGTTTTGCTTCTTTTTCAGTCTTTGAAGGAATGGAGGTAGTTGTACTTTCACTGTTCCATGGTCTGAAGGCTTAGAGGTGATCACATCTTCAGGTTCCATAATTTAGGGCTCCTTTGACTCAGTTTGCTTCAACGATTTCTTTGATTCAATCGCATTTGAATCGGTCCTACTAGGCTCCTTCCTAACTTCCACCATCGCATTTACACTTCTTAAGGTGACTGCTTGGTAGTGTTCTTCCCCTGTATTCCCCAGGTTGCGTGGGAGCTCAGTTGAGCTCGGTAGTGTCCGCTGCGGTCTATTCTTTAGCTCTCCCGCAATTTGTCATATTTGGATTTCCAAATTGCGAAAGGAATTCGCTTGGTTCTAGAGTACCATTTCATTCTTTTCGATGTATTGTTTTAACAAGTTCTCTAGAGAGGATGATGGCGGTGTTTGAGAGGTGTTGGCTTGTTGTTGCTGTTGACCGTTAGTTCTTTGGAAAAATTCCAATGGTCCTTCTTTTTGCGTCATAGGTTGATAGCCTTGTTGTTGGTTATTTTTCCAAGCAAATTTAGGGTGGTTTCACTATCCGGGGTTGTACGTGTTTAAGAAAGGTTTGTTCTTGACAAAGTAGATTGACTGCGGATTTCGTGGACACTCTTCAACCGATTGCGATTCTTCACATGTAGCACAACTGGTGCTTGTTTGTTCTATCGCGTTGACTTGCCCTCTTTGCGTTCCGAGATTTTTTATTGCGATGCCCTGCAATAAATTTATCACTGCATTCATCTGATTTTGCAATGATGCGATGGCACCATTACTTGTGTTACCTTCTCTAGGTTTTTCTCTTTGATCGCTTTCTTGCCAAACTTCATGGTTTTTTAAATGCAATCAAGAATGTTCATTGCCTCATCATATGTTTTGTCTAGTAGACCTCCTGCTGCTGCCACATTGGCAGCTGTCTGCGATGCATAATTGAGTCCATGATAGAAAATCTCCATTTGGAGGCAATCTGACAATCCATTGTGTGGGTAGTCGCGCATTAGTCTTTTGAATCTCACCCATGCGTCACTGAGCGATTCATCTGCTTCTTGTTCAAAATTGGTGATCAATTTCCTCCTTCTGGCATTCTTTGTAGAAGGGAAATACTTCTTCATAAACTTCTCCACAACTTACTCCCATGAAGCTATCTCTCCTGTTTCGAGGGAGTATGCCTATTTTCTTGCTTTATTGCATAGTGAAAATGGAAATAGCGTGAGTCGAACCTCTTCTGCGAAGATATTAGGGAACAAAAAAGTGTTACAAATTTCAATGAAGCTTCGTAGATGGGCATGCGGATTTTCACCACGTCGTCCTCTAAACTATTCTGCTGTTTGTATCATATGTAACATTACTGGCTTCATCTCGAACCTTGATCCATTCAATGCTGGTCTCATGATTCCTGGGGAGAAATCATACAAGTTTGGTGGCGCATAGTCCCGGATGGGTCTATAGCGATCATTTGTCAGTAGGATAGGATTTGCCATTATGTTGTTTTCATTTACGTCTCGTTCTTCAGGTTGTTAAGCCATTCTATGAGTTCTTCCTTATTGTCGATGTCTGTCTTTCTGTCTTCTGCGAAATGTTCTTTTGATCTCTGGGTCATAGTTTGTCACACCCCGCCCCAGACCACCCTCTTAGCCTAGAGAAGGGCGTGACTGCAGCAGTTATCAACCATTTGGCTGACACTTACTGCCTAATAACTCTTGCGGAATAACTCTGATACCAAAATATAACTTATATACAGCGGAATGTCTTTAGGCCAAAATTATAATTCAGAAACATAACATATTTAGAGTCATTACAACACTAGATTCACAAGTCCAAAAACCTAAAAATCCTAGTCCCTATATGAACAACATGTGTACAATATTAACAGTAACCACCTAAACCAACGGTTTACAAATCTTTTATTCCTTTAGTGGCAGAGCAGATGCAAAGCTATCTTCAGAGGATTTGACCGCTACCTGTAGGGGGGGAAAAGAAAACATTTGAATACGGGGTGAGCTTATGTTCAGTGAGTGACTTAAGAAAGAAAATTGATTCTCATGCAAAATCTCAATAAAGAGTTTAACTGAAATATAAGCTTCTACAATACTTGTACTACAGTATAAACATTTTCCAAGCATAAAACATATAAAATTGTTTTAATCATAAAACTGTAAAACTATTTCTCAGTTGAGAATAACCCTTACTGTGGATAAAACAATCCCAACACCAACTGCTAGTCAAGAGAGAACCCTTTTGCTCAATCTCTGGCTCTAACTACCTACGTGCACGTGGCCATACTAAGTACCATCATACCTTAGGTACTTCTGTTCACATACCTTCTCAAACATCCTTCAATATCTGGTTGGTTTGGTACCTTCTCAAACGTCCTTCAGTACCAATAGATACCTTCTCAAATCTTCTTCAGTATCTAGTTGGGCAGATACCTTATCAAATGTCCTTCGGTATCGTGTTTTAAGTAAAACTAGTCATAAATGACTTTTTCTTTAAAGCATGTAAAGTATAACACATATAAAAACATGGCTTTAAACGTACTAATGTATGCTGAGTATATTTAACACATATAAATCGCTTTTTAACAATTTCTCACACATGCATGCGTTTAAAACATAACTCATGGTTTGCTTGGAAATCACTTTGTAAAACTAGCTGGCATGAGAATAATCTTCTTTAAAACATGCTTTCTATAACACGTTGTAATCAAACATTTTAAGCAAATGTTTTAGTCAAAACGTTTTAGCCACTCACCTTGATTGCTTAGGAGCTTTTCACTCTAGTAGCTCCTTTTTCTACCTTGGGCTCCCTTTTCACCCCTAGAATCCAGATTCAACTTACAGCTTAGATTACTCATAGTTATAAACCTTATTTTTAGATAATTCCTTGTACAAACATGTTCTAAAATTTCTCAGGAATCTTACCCTAAAATTTGAGCTCATAAATCCTCGTGGTTTGGCTGGAATCACAGAATCTTCAAGACTGACCCAAGCTGATCCGACAGCCTGACCCTTCTGCCTTCTTCACAGTTTCCAGCATGATCCCTTCGACATTTTCTTCCGGCAGCCCTACCCTAAAAACTAGACTTTCATAGCTTTCAGGTGGCTTTGTAATCACTCCAAACGCACGAGTAAGTTGGGAGAACTTCTCATCCCAAGTTGATGCGTCCTCTTTAAACCTCACTGTCCAATGCGTTCTCTATGACTAACACATGGATTTGGCTCCAACGCAAGGTTTGCTCAATTCTCCTACTCTTTTTACGGTATTTATGAATTGTGATCTAAAAATGAAGTCTTTTGGCCCCTTCTCCAAAGTTGACACCACCTACTTGGCTGCATGGTCAAGTGTCTCCTTCTCACCCCATTAACGCAATGTTGTGATCATCGCAAGCTAAGTGTCTTCCTCCCACGTTGCCAACGCATGAGTCTCCAATCTGATGCCATCACCTCAAATTCTTAAGGCTTAAGGCTTCCCTCCCAAGAAGACACATGGTTTTTATGATATTCTCCTGATGATCTCATCCCTTGTCTGCGTCCACTCTTGGATGTTCAACACATAATCCATACTCAATGCATAGCCTATCATCAACGCATAGCAAGCCAATTCACTGTCATTACAATTCAACTTAGCCATCGCAAGGATCTAACCATCACCAATGCATAGGGTGACCGTCCATCCTCGACGCATGGCTCACTAGGTAGCATTGAACGGCTTGCTTGGCATAGGCGCATGGTGCTAGTCACCAATGCATAGGCGTGCTGCATAGGCTAGCCGCTCGACACATGAGCGTGTTGCTTCGACACATGGGCATGCGGTGTATACTGGCCATCGCTCACTCGCTCGGCCGCATGGGCGTGCTTGGCCGCATGGTAGGGTACCTCAACGCACGACATGGCTGTTGGCCGAGGCTGCTCGACGCATTGAACGAGCGCTGGCCGAGGCTGCTCAATGCATTACATGGGCATTGGCCGAGGCTGCTCGATGCATGCCACCCTCCAGTCCTTGTGCCATCCCAATGCCTCACTTCCATGTTCCTTCCTTCACCAATGCATCCAACGCATCCATCATCCAACGCATCCAATGCATCCATCATCCAACACATCCAATGCATCCATCATCCAACACATCCAATGCATCCATCATCCAATAAACCCTTCCAACGCATCTGTCCCTTCCAACGCATCCCACACAAAATTCTATACTTAGTCAAATTTTCCAAATTTTCCCCAAGAGTTAAACTTCCAAATTTCCTCTTTTCTTCAAATCTCCACTTTTTCCTCTACCATTCCACATTAGTTTCCACATCAACCTATTCATCACACTAGTCTTAGTAGGGAACATACTAAAGNACTTCCATTTTCCTTCCTTCACCAACGCATCCAACACATCCATCATCCAATGCATCCAACGCATCCAACACAAATATCTATACTTAGCCAAATTTTCCAAATTTTCCCCAAGAGTTAAACTTCCAAATTTCCTCTTTTCTTCAAATCTTAACTTTTTCCTCTACCATTCCACACTAGTTTCCACATCAACCTACTCATCACACTAGTCTTAGTAGGGAACATACCCAAGTAGAAAAATTAGGATTCGGGGTTCACATAGTTGGGCTCAGGAGGGTGTCCTTCGCTCATGTGAAGTTTGCTTCTTCTTTTACCGAAGGAATGGTAATGTAACGGAGGTTGAAAGCTACAAAGATCAAAGAGGTTTGATGTTAGCGTAATCTATGCCGTAGTCCCTGGCAGCGGCACCAAAAACTTGATGCGTTGATTTATGATGTGATGGTGTGAGTATGTGATGAGCAAGTAAGTTTTCCTAACAAAGCCCAAGTATAAGCCTTCTTAGGTTCCTGGTAAGTCCAGGGTCAAACACAGGGACTACTAAATAGATATGCGACAGGCTCTTTAATTCTATTGTGGTGGTGAAAAAGAAGTAGATGGTGTTTTGATCTAGATTTTCCTATTCGACGGAGTTGAACACGAAGCGATGAAAGCGTAGAGTTACAATCAGTATGCGATGAAGAGGCTGAGAGGGGGTTTACCTAACATTTCCCAAGATTGTGTACAAGTTATGCGATCGTGCTATACACAAATATCAGTACTACATTTCTCAATGCAGAATGCCACAATTCCTATTTCTAGGATGCATGCGATGTTTATGCGAAATAGTCGATAAAACTTATTTCAAAGTTTCTACTCTTGCCTATGTAATCTAATCTGACTCTCTCAAGCCTAGATTCTATCTTTATACTACTCTCTCAAGTATGTCCAAATGATGAATGATTCATACAAACGACAAGATGACCGCATACCACAATTCCTATTTCTAGGACACATGCGATGTGTAACAGCAAATAGAACTTATTTCTAAGTTTCTACTCTTGCTTATGCAATCTAATCTGACTCTCTCAAGCCTAGATTCTATCTTTAGACTACTCTCTCAAGTACGTCCAAATGGTGAATAATGCATGCATAAGACAAGATGATCGAATAAAATGCATATCTTAAGTCATGCTAGCTAAGTACTTCTCAGCCCATTCAGAAATTTAGCTACTCATGCATAGTGTGGAGAGATTGAACATAAATCGAAATGAAGTTTCCATTTTCTGCAAATAAAATGTTGAATACAAAATAACAAATGGATTTGAGAGATAACAAGCCCGGTAAGCAATGTCTTGCTTCCCGTGGCCTTTTACACTACTCTTTATCACTTCAACTCTCTTCTAATTGTGGATTCTTGCTCTCGCAAGGGTTGGCCTTCTCTCCTTTGTATTGTTTTCCGGCAGTCTCTCGATCTGTCCGATAGTGATTTCTCTCGGTTTCACCTCGTCTCCTTGCACTCTCCGTCCTCTATGAATATATGTCGATGTATGTGCGTGCCTACCTCTCTCACTAGTGGCATTCAGTATTTATAGATTTTAAGGTGAAGCAACTTTTCTTACAAATGATTGCAATGATGGGTGGCATTAATTTCCATACTCTGTTGCGCCGTTTAAAAGTCCCCAAAAGTTCAACGTACTTGCTACAAGGTGGCCTTTAGCGGCTTGTCAACTGAATTCAAAATCGACTGTTATCAGCTTTACGTCCCATCATGATTTATTATGTTGTCGCCTTAATGCGACGTCTTTATGCCATCACCTTTTTAAGAAACTTCTCATGATCGCATGACTTGCGATCGCAACTTCAAGTGCGTTGTCGCATTGTGCCCTTGGATCACAATTTCATATGCACCATCGCATTGTACCTACACAAAATAGGTAAATTAACTGCTTTTATGCGATGAGCATTAGCGATCGCGATTCCTTTCAGTTTGACGCTTTCAGACATGATATTGCCTATTTTACCATCACTTTCTCTCATTGTTTTACTAATTTAAGCTCTAATAACTTGTATTTCTACCAGTTATTAGTAGTGATCGTGGTGTAGAACATTCGAGTGTTGCAATCTTACAGGTTGTTCGAGCGTTCGTGATCAAGGGCGTAAAAGATGAGTCTTCAAAGGTATGGTTAATTCTTTCCATTTATATGTAGAAAAGCATGTTGTAATTTATGTTTTGCGCATAGCCTGTTGTTTCCGTTTATGTACTGTAACTTGAATGTTCATATACGATTAAAATTTGGAACAATTATTCCGCTGCTCATGGAAATCCTCGATTCCGATTTCCTTCAATTGGTATCAGAGCTAGGTTGTTCTGATATTCCAAATTTCATTTCTATTTTGAACTTATTTTACAGTCGTGGTGGGTTTTTTGCATTGCGTTTAATTGTTAAATGTGTTTGTGGATGACATTGATGAATGTTTACGGGTTTAATTGCCTCTATTTAAAGCTTTCTTTAAATTACAAAGTGTTAACTTGTAAGGGACCCTATGTTTTTAGGCATAATTAACATGTTATCGAGTTTGTAATTCAAAGTGTTTGAGTTTGTTGAGTCGTTCTTGATGAAGTTTCGAAGCATGAAGATGTGGTTCTCAGCGAAGAAAAAGATCAAAAGTTGGTCGTGTTGTATAACCTCAGGTAAAGGATTGTTGGGATTTCACTAAACAGTCGTGTAGACTTTTCTATACGATCGTGTAGTATTTACTAAACGCCGATTGGGTAAATAGTTTACTCTATCACATAGCATTGGTTGCCCGATCGTCGCTGGAGATAGACGATCGTAGTAAGAGCATATGATGCTTGTCGTTTAGAAAAAGGCGCACGCTAAACAATCGTGTAATTAGCATGCCTCACCACATAGTCACTGACTATACGATCATGCAGTATACGATACGAAGGCGCTCGCTCAGCGATTGTTTAGATGATCGTGCTTCATCGCTTTATCGCATCGTAGTCGTTCAGACGATCATATAGAGTTTACGTTATGCAGAGCGCGCTGCACGATCGCATACCGCATGCTTCATCACATAGTAAAAGGTACACGATCGTTGCTAAATGAATGTTTAGCTCTGAGAGCGTTGGTAAACGATTGATCAAAGCATTTGTTCTTTCGTGTAGACGATCGCGGGGAAGTTTGGTACACGATTAATGGAGACACGTTGCTTCACTCGGACAGTTCAAGGCTCGATTCGCCTGTTTGAACCGGAGACTCCTTGTTTTTCTAATAGTTAGCTTTTGTTTTTTAGGATTTTGAGGCAATCTTACCCGGTTCATCAACATTTATTTATTATACATGTGATGTATGTGGTTTATATGGAAAAGTGTTTTGACATATAGATTTAAAACCCACCTTAGATTGTGCACTTATTCATGCATCATGCATTATAAGTGTTATAATATTACATGAAGAAATTACATGAAAGCATGTGCATGCATCATGAAATATAAGAGTTATATTTTTGCATGCAGTAAGCATATTCATGCATCATCTTTATATTATAAGTGTTATAGTATAAGGACGAATGGAAGCATGTTTTTGCTTAGTTCATTGCTTGTTTGTATAAGAGTTATATAAAAAGGTAGCAATGAATGAACAATACATGAAGCAATAACACTTAGGCTGTTTATAAGCGTTATGAATGCCTTGTATGTGTTTGCTATGCGTTGTGGTTGATTTTTGGTTGTTTCCGTTATAAGTGTTATAAAGGAAATTAGAACTAAAATCGATAAGAAAGAGTTGCATGCGGATTTAGGGTGAACTCATGTTTTTTAAAAGGGTTTTAAAATTGGATTGAGATAGACCTAAGTTCAAAGGTTCTAATAAGATTAGTGACCTAGTTTAATCTTTTTAAATCGGTTTAATAGGATTAAATTGATTGGCATAAAAGATTAAAATTGTATAAATATATCTATAAGGGACTTTTTGTCTTAGGCGGGTTCTGTCTAGGCTAGGGTACTTATTGTACATTAGTCTCTTGAGGCATTAAAACAAGTGGGATATTAATGGGATTGGTGTCTAATTCTCCCGGAGTCTCGTAGGTTGTAATATATACACATTGTTATAAATAAAATAAGAGTTATTTCATTCTGGCATTTACTCATATCCAATAAACAAAGCTCCATGGTTATTGTATGTAAACTTAAGCATGTATATGAGATATACAAGTGGATCATGCCTTAAGTGATAACTTAAATAAGTCTGTAGTATAAGGATTAAGGTGGGATACCTGATCCTTGTGACACTACGAATACAGCCCGCTTTGTAGAGGTTTGCAAATATTGTGAACTACTACAGATGGTAGATCTTGACCATTCATGTGGAGACATGCGAGCGGGGGTGTCCTATACAAAGAGTTTGTATAAGACCAGACCACGAGATGATTCGTCTCTGTATATAACGCCATTGATACTAAAGACTTACATCTCACCTAAACAACCATAGGTGATATGACCTCAATCCTGAGAGTTTTAGGAACTCCTGCCTTTGAAGGTAGCCCTTTGATTAGTATGGGTGAGAGTGGCCAGATTGCCAACTCAACATGCCTACCTTTTTAGGGACTTGTCTGATTTGGGAGTTGGGAACTCAGTTACACGAGATGGAATTCACTTCTTCCTCGAAGCAAGGGTAAGTAGATAGATTGCTCCCTTAAGGGCTAATTCCTGGGCTTGAACATAGTGGCCACAACTTCTCTTTGGAAGAGAGGACTCAGTCATAGTAGGACTATGACTTATGTTCATTAGAGGGATCAGTGGTACTTAAGGAGTTAGTTGTAACTACAGGGGCATAACGGTTATTGGTTGAGCTATACTTACGAGTGATCTGTGAAAGGTTATCGCACTGTTGATTGGTTAAGATGGACACATAATATATCTGTAGTAAGAAGAGTTCAGTTGTTGGTTTTTAGTGGAGTGTCTGGCAGTTAACAAATGATGGATCCAGTGACTAAAGAGTTTAATCAATTATTCACGTACCATTGGAGCTTCGAGCTACAGGTCTATAAGGTCTCTTTGGTAGCTCAATGGATTCAAGTTGAGAATCAATTCTTGGTGTTGATTTGAAATGTACAAATTGACAAGAGGTAATTCGATTATATATGATATGATCGGTGTGATGTATGAGATACATCTAGTGGAGGATTAATGTAAATGAGATTTATATTAAGCGCCATGAAATAGAAAAAGAGTTATGGTTTATATGTTTCATGAGATGAAATATTAAAACTATAGGTTATAAATATACCATGGTAAGTTGGTTATCATATGTATTTATAATAATATTAATTATTAGATAATTATCTCTTTTTCTCTCATAATCAATTGAGTGGAAGGTTATTGGTAGTTTCATGATAACCATGAGATAAAAGAAAAAATGTTTTTCTAATTTTTAGTAGTGTTGTTGAATTGAGAATTCCATTCTCAGAAAGTTCTCACAAAAAGGTTGTCAAGTAAATACGATTTACTAAACGACAGCTTGGAGAGACTAGACAATCGTGGAGTGTTTCTATACGATAGACACTCAACTGGGCGATGAGCTAAACGATCGCATAGTTTTTGTTAAAAGATTGGGCATCGTCTATGTGATAAACTTTGACATCTCCCACTTGCTCAATCGTTTACACGATTGTTCTCTTTTGGTCCCGTCCCCTAACCAAGTCCACATAGAGCCCACACTTCTGAATTCTCACACCGAGAATACCAAGGTAGCTATTGTGGTGGTGTCATACTCAACTCAAATAAGTCGAGGTTATTTGGAGGTCATTCATTGAGTTCGCGGTGTTCGTGTGGTGCTTGTCGTTTGTTCGTGATCTTGGAGATTGCAATGTTCGAGTTCGTTGTGATCATGCAATGTAGCGGTCGTGGTGTACAAGCATTCGAGTGTTGTAGTCTTGCGGGTTGTTCGAGCGTTCGTGATCAAGGGTGTTGAAGATGAGTCTTCAAAGGTATGGTTAATTCTTTCCCTTGATATGTAGAAAAGCATGTTGTAATTTTTGTTTTGTGCATAGCTTATTGTTTCCATTTGTGTACTGTAATTGTGAATGTTCATATACGATTAAAATCTGGAACGATCATTTTGCTGCTTATGGAAATCCTCAGTTCCGATTTCCTTCATCCACATGAACAATTTAGATCAAATCGTTTATAACCAACTCTTGTAACACTTACAAAGTGAGTCATATCTGCAATGTTACCACGATAGGACACACAACCTTATCTATACTGAAGACCTTTTAGGTTATTACTTGAACACGATCCACTTGTATGTCTACCATATACAGTTGAAGCTATATAAAATAACCTTGGATCTTAGTTTATTGGATTGAGTTAATGCGTTCCAAACGTCGAATAAAATACATTTGTTTTATTAAATAAATAAATTGTATTTACAAATTACAAACTACAAGATCCACGAGATTTAGGACACTAAAACCAACAACCATAATGAAAATTGGCATAATCATAATAGAATTATTTCGATAGATCAATCGTAATGAGCCTAAATCACAAACATAATTGGATTGCTTTTGATTGCGTTTACTTAAACTTATGAATTTTGACACATTTGTTGTTACTGGTACCATTACGATTACCTCTAAGGGTCAAATAGTAACAGTAATGGTAACAGTAAATGTATCAATTCACAATTATTTCTCTAAACCAGTAACAGTAGTGGTAATCATAACGGTAACGGTAACGATATGACATAATTTTCAGACACAATTGGATTGAACACGCTATGCTCATCAATCAGTTTACATTTTTTTTTTATTACAAATTTCGAACTAGGCCCCATACTTACTCTACATGACTTTTTTCCTGTTAATGTAAATTGAAAATGAACCCAACAACAAAAACTAGTGAATGAGGGTAAATTTGATTATATCACTACTTTGACATATAGTACAATTCAAACACTGGAATTTCACCTAGCAAATGACTAAACTTTGTAGGATTTGAAGTAGAGAAGGAAGAACTTGGTTTTCTTAGAATTCAAAACTTGTAATGATATATATGAGTATATTGCTAATGTCATGTTTATGTTTATTGCTTGAATGTCATCTTATGCTGCCATATTCTAAGAGTAATACTTGGTTGTTAGACGCTAGATTTGAACCCCAATCCAACCATGATAGGAAGAGAAAAAGAGGAAAAAGCTTTTTAAAAGTTAATTTGTCATGTGGTGATTGAGTTATAAAGTTGCAAAAAACATGTGCTAGTTAGAAGCCCATAACTTGTTTTATTAGGCTATTTGAAATGCATAGGAGTCTCTCATCAACTTCCATTAATAATGTGATCTAACTTGTTTGGTTTTGTTGAGTTTGAGAATTTTGTATGGTTTTGAGGACTTCTATTCTTCCTTTTTAGAGGAAGTTGGTGGGTTTTTTTTTCTTTTAGGTGGGTGTTGTTTTTGTTTGAGTTTTTTTTTTTTTTTTCAAAAAAAAAAAAAAAAACTTGTTTTGGTCATTGGTGAGGAGTATGAAGGCTTGAAATTCTGTATCAGTCTTCTAATATTGAGGTAAATGAGTGTTTGGTTTAAAGGCAAAAGATAAAGACCACTTCAATTTTTGGATGGTATAAAATGAGTTTGAATAATAGAAAATAGTAGGTGAACTTTCTACTTTGTTTAACAAATATCATATAACTTTCAAAAGTTTGTATTTAGACTTTCAAAAAATGTTTAACAAATATCTTTAGACTTTTACCACCAACTCTTTTTTTTTTTTTTTTTTTTAACTAAAATATTGATACTTTGCATCAAAAATACTCTAAAATTTTTAAATGTTTCGTGAATACATTTTTAAACTTGATTTATACTTCCATAAACTGTTAGGATTTCAAAAGTTACACTTTTAACTTTGATTTCTTTTAATTAACTTATTTTTATTAATTTTCCATCGTCATTATAACGTTTACATCATAATTATTGTAAATTAGTTAATTGAAAGTTAACATCAAAAATCAAAGTGAGTATTTGTAAAAATTCAAGGTGAAAGAGTAAGATATTGAGACCAATGAACCAAATAGAAATTGAACTAAAAACTCAATGGTAGAACTGTAATAGTTTGAAACTGAGAGACCAAATGAAAACTAGCTAGACTCAAAATCTAGGGATCAAAATGTATAGTTATTTTTACCTTAACTTTTTTTTTTTTAGAAGTGAAGGTTATTATTACAATTTTTGAAAATTCAATATTATCTTCCGATCGAGATACTAACGGTTTCCATCCATTATACTATTAATAAGAGTATTTTTTAAAGTTTATGAATATTTTTACCACAAAGTAGTAGCCGTAAGGATATCTTTTAACCATCCTTAAAAGTTTAAGTTCATTAATAAAACTTCTAAAAGTTCAAATTGAGAGGAAATCATCTTTTAACATTTCTAAGTCTATGGTCAGATAAATGAACCATCAAGAGCTTATATATTGTATAATACTTTGGGCTAACATAAACAATTAGAGCCTAAATTAATTTAAGAGTATTTTTGAAACGGAGTACAAAGTTGATTAATATTTTTTATAATTTAACCAAAAAAATATTAATATAATGAAGAAAAGTTTGACAAGTTTTGGCATTAAAAAATAACCTGAAATTGATTCAATGGTTTTTTTATTTCTTTCATTGGACCATATGTTCATAGTTTGGGCTATTTTAAATTTGTGAGTTTCTTTCATCCATTTCCTACCCATGTTTGCAAGATTTGGTCTCCACAGCAAGCTTTTGCAGATTTTCTCCTCTCTCAAAGGATTCTTCGTCAGGTGATTATGAATTTCTTTGGTTCAATTTAGCCAAGTTTGGTTCTTGTTTGAGTTTTTCTACTCGTTTTCGTGTCATTTAAAGGTCGGTTTGGAATGACTAATCTAATTTTAGTTAAGAGATTTGGATATGTAATATAGTATCATAGTTTAATATTCTAGAGTTATTTTCTTTTTCAGTCTTGCCTCGTATATTCGCTAAACAGTCTTTTATAAATTCCAGTTGGTAATTAATTTATTTTTTATTTTATGTTTTTTAAAATTAAGCTTTTTTCATTACATTTCTTACAATAATTTGCATCTTTCTTAAAAACAATGATTGAATTCTTAGTCAAATTCTAAATTTCAAAAATAAGTTTTTTGAAAGCAACTATTTTTTAGTTTTCAAAATATGGCTTGGTTTTTTAAATCATTAGTAAAAAGTAGATAACAAATGAAGAAACTTGAAAGTAGAAGTAGTGTTTATTAGGGTTGGCAACGGGGTCAAGGCGGGGTGGGGAAGGGTTTCCCATCCCCGTCCCCGATGGGAGAATTTACCCTCATCCTCGCCCCCGCCCCCACAATTCCACATCGAGGAAGGGGACCCATTTTCGTTTCCCCTTTTGTTTCTCCATGGAGACTTTTTTTAGAAAAAAAAATTTCTTAAGATTATCTTTGGTTTGGGCTTGGACACTTTAATTGGGATTAGATTGGGCTAAATGCAAAGAGTTAAAATTCCTTGTATGGACGGGGAAGGGATATCTTCCCCATCCCTGCCCCCTAAAGAGGTCCTCGGTTTGATCCCATCTCGGGTCAAACTAGGTCGGAGCGAGGACACGACCCCGGGGGAAATTTTGCCAACCCTAGTGTTTTAGTCTTAATTTTCAAAAAAACAAAAAAATAAATAAAAGTCAAATGGTTATCAAACAGTGTCATAACTATTTGACTTCTTTTTTGTTAAAAGATTAAGGTTATAGATACTTCAGCTTTTGGTTGATTTTTTATGTTTTGTTAACTACTTTTTAAAATTATTTAAAAAAAGTCGAGTCAAATCTTGAAAACTAAAAAAATCTTACCAAAAACTTGTTTTCATTTTTAAATTTGGCTAATAATTCCAATATTTGTTTTTTTAAAAAAAAAAAACAAAACAAAAGTAAATGAATGGTGGGCATGCTAGCATAATTTTTTAAAAAAAATGAAATGAGTATTTGAACCGTGTCTAAATTTTTTTACCAAGTTTTACTTTATCTTTTTTTTTAAAAAAAATAATAATCTTAGGTTCTCTCTAACTTGGGTGAGAATTGTCCAACAACATCACAAGGAATGATATGAAAATTTGAACCTCCAACCTCAATAGAAGAACCGAAAATTATATGTCTATAATCATCGAGGTAGATTCATTTTAACCGTGTTTTAATATGGTTAGTGCAATAGGTTTTAGAAAATTTATATGCCACAAATCAAATTAAATAAGAGCATGAAATCATTAAAAGCGTAGCTCAATTGACATAATATTTATATTATCAACCAAAATTGAGGTTCGATTCCCCCATCCCACATTTTAGTTACAGTACCTTTGGAAAAAAAATAAAAATAAATAAAAAAGACAACTCACGATAATAGATAAAATTCAGCATTTAAGCTTAATTATAAAAAAAAATCCAAACTAAGATATTAGATCTTTGCAAGATATTAGAAGATTTAAGCTTAAATTACTTATTTAATATAACATAAATTACTTATTTAACATAATAAATCATAAGGATTAAAAATTTATATTAACCAAGTTACTATTCAAACACGAGATTTTTAAATACGCATTCATTTAAAATCTTTATGAAGTAAGAATTTTAAAATAATTTCTCAAACTTTCTTAAATTAATAATATATACATTATATGGTGTAAGTAACTCAATCTTTAAATTTTAATGCTTCAAGCCGAAGGGTGTTGACTTTGACTTCAATATTTTGCCCAATGAGTTTGGAATTCTCTCCAATTTGTTTGACCCCTCAATTTTCTTTGGTCCAATAAATATTTTGAGAGTTTTGACTTTTTGACCAGTCAAACTTATAAAAAAAATTAAAATAAATAAAATAAAGTACCTTCTATTTTCTTTACATTTTTTTAAATAGGTAGAACGGAATAATTAAACTTCTTACATTAAAATTGATAGTCAATATTAGCATAGTTTAATTGGCATAAAATTTATATTATCAGCTTCGATCTAAAAAATTTGATTCCTAAAAGAAAAGAAAGAAAAATATTGAAATTGATAGTTGAAATCTCGTGCCACTTAAGCTATACTTATTTTGGTTCATGTATATCTTGTTAAAAATTAGAAGTTATTGTTTAGTTTTAAATAGTTTATCTTTTAAATGGTAATTATTTTAAATTATAAAATTGTTGAAAATATTTTAAAATATAGCAAAATGTAACTGTCTATCAGTGATAAATATTAATAAACATCTATTACTGACACCGATAAATCTATCAGTATCTATCAGTAATAGATAATGACGTTTTTTCATATTTGTAAATAAGTTGGCTCGTTTTTCTATATTTGAAAATAACTTTGGTTAAATAATTTGCATGCATGTAAACTATATACGGATCACAAAATGTCACTTTAGGATATAAGTAATCTCATATTATCTTTCCAATTTTAGTTTAATTATGGTTAAATACTATTTAATCATGTTTCATTCAATCCCAATGCTTATATTTTTTTATAAATTTTAAATTTAATTCCTCAAATTCAATTTCGATCAAATTTCGAAATTGAATATATTACCAAAATTTATAATAATGAAAGTAAATAAATTTAAAATGTGATGAATCAGAGTATGTGGAAGGGAATAAAATGCTATTTTACCAATAAAAATAATTATAAAAAATATATGATAAGCGAATGATTTTTTTAAACAAATTAAAATAATAGAAAGTAAAACAAAAAATTCAAAACACTAAAGTGTCCCACTTGGTAAATATCTGGTTTTTTTCTTTTTTATTTTTAAATTAAATTTGTTTCATCCACATTTTTTTAAGATAAATGGCGTATTTTTTAACTTCCATGGCTAAATTCATAGTCAAATTCCAAAAACAAAAAATATTTAAATATTCACATTTATCTTTACATGGTTTATGAATGAGAGACTATCTAAAAATGACATGTCATTCCAATAATAGTTTTTTTATCTGTTTAGATAATTGATATAATTAACTTTATATAACAATTTAATATTTTTAATAACTTTTAACATTTTATTATTGTGAATCACATTCCATTTATATTAATTTTACATGTTTTCTTAAACAAGTCAGCTTATATTGTTTATTTTTTTTTTTTTACAAAAAAGAAATGACATCAAATATTAATTTTTATTTAGATTTGAAATATTTGAACTTATTTCATTTGTTTTGGTAGATTATACTAGCACGTTTTTTAAGATAGAAAAAAATTGGAGAGAAATGATATCAATTTGGGATATTTTTTTTTTAGATATTGATGGATCACCGTTGAAAAAGTAAAATAACAAAAAAAAAAATCCTTTGTAATTCAATTGAAAATAAATTTAGCTATATATTATACAATTTAAATAAAGTTTAGTACTTTTCATCTCTTTATTTATATTTTAGAGATTTAAAAAAAAATCTTTAGAAAACTATTTTTTAAAAAAACAAAGCTCTCTTTTCCCCCTAAAACTTTGGCAAAAGTTTAAATATTTAGATGGAAATCATTATAAACATTGAAAAAAAAAAACACGCACAAACTACTAAAAATAAAAATAAAAACGGTAGTTAATTATATGATTTTTTTTTCAATTTTTTTTTAAAAAAACTTATTAGTTTTTATTAGAGTCCATGTTATAAATTCCTTCCATCCAAATAATCTTTAATAAAAAAATTAACTCAATTCGATCTAATCATAAAATATTTTAGGATAGGTTGATTCAAATTCATTTGCCATTTATTTAAATTATTGTTTTAAAAAGAAGTAAAATGTTAATACGTAAAATTTTAATTTAATTATTTTTATATTAACAACTCAATTTCAATTTATATAATTTTTTAAAACTATTTTTTAAAGTAGTTAGAGATTAAATTATATACAAAAAAATAAAAATAAAAATAAATATGTGTATATAAATATAAAAAAATATATTTTTTTAAAATTAATAATAAATTTAGATCGATTATTTCGATCCTTAATTTTTGTAGACCGTAATGAAAAAGAAAAAACACGGATTCAAAAAGAAAAGAAAAAAAAAACATATAAAAACGCATCCTTCGCCGTCAAACCGGAACGGGGAAAAAATATTATTCCTTTTCAGCTTGCATTAGAGAATTAAAAATTTAAATTTAATTTAATTTTTTTTAAAAAAAAAAAATCCTTCGTTTCCACTCCATCCTCTTGGAAATTGAAAAACTCAAAATGGATCCCACGAGCTCAACAGTGGCCCACCGCCACTCTCTTCCTCTCCCATTTCCCCTCAACCATCCGACGTCGTTTCAAAGCACGTGCCAAACACATTCCCATGAATAGAATTTTTTACATTTATCGAGAAAAATTAATTTATAACCAGCTAATAATTAGTATATCGTCGTTCTATCTAGATAAATATCACATAAGATTGTACGGCTTCCCGGAAGTATCGATGTCACTAATTTTACGAAAATTTCGATGAAATGTGGATTTTGATGAATAATTTAAGAAAACAAATTTAAATTAGTAAATAAATATTTTAAAATTTTTAAACATAAATAAGTTAGCATATCTATTATTATATTATTAATAATTTATTTCTATTTTTTTTATATTTCGTGTATTTTTTTATATGGTATGATAGAAATATTGATTTACTCTTCATATTAATATCAGACTATTGGAATCGTGTAAATATCAAAGAAAATATTAACATGTCGATACAAATTTAATACTATGTGTAAGAGATGATTTTATCGACTAAACTTTTAAATTTTCACAAGTGAAACAATTAAGACCTTCATTTAATTTTTTTTTTTAAATTTCATTTATACATCAATTATAAATTATGATAGCCCGTTTTTCATTCATTTTCTTAGTTATATATATGAAAGAGCGCAAGTATAGTATGGGCTTAGGGGGTTCGAGCCTCCTAAAATTTGTGCTATTTAAATTATATATATATAAACTACTAGTTAGTCCAGTGGTAAATCTGTTTTCCAACCCTTTATAGGGTTTCAACAAAATTTATGAATCCACTAGTGTGAAGGAGTACATACGCATGTAAGGATTGATGAATGAATAAATTTCAAAAGTAATTATAATAGACTGTTCAAATTAGCTCGCTTATGACAATTTAGGCATTTATTAATATAATTGTAAGTCTCACGTGATGTTTTTCGAACAAATTCATGAAGATAATGTAAATTGATACATTTACTATGGTTCGAAGTTTAACTTATAAAGTTTGAATATTACTTTTAGTCTCTATAGTATTTACTTTAATTTGTTAGGATTCATATACTTACTCATTTTCATTTTGACTTTTAGACTTTTAATTTATTTCGCTTTAATTTGAAACATGTATTTTAGAAATAATTGGTATTTGTAATTAAAATAAGTGAGTCCATTTAGTTTCATTTATGTTTAAATGCAGCGGACAAAAATTATCACCATTTTTTAAAAATACAAATATCAAAACAAAAATATATCTTGAAAAGACAAAAACTAAAATGAACTACAAAAGTTGAAATTGAAATACTAAAATACGAATTTTGAAAACGAACAAAAGTTAAAAATATATGAACTAAGATAATATTTATTATTATGACAAATTGCAAAAACCACCCACGAAATTTGCTGATAGTTGTAATTATACACTCAAACTTTTAATTATAAAAATCGAGTCCCTAAACTTCTACAAATATTAAATTTGGTCCCTCAAATTTATAATTATGATAAAAATCAGATCCATAAATGATAAAAAAAAAATAAACTCTCAAATCTATACAAATATTACAAATTATACAATTATGTAAATTTAAAGTTCTAATTTAACCTAATTTTAACCGTTATATTATCTCAAGTAGGGATGTCCACGGGGGTAGTACCAGGGATGTCATTCCCCATCCCGTCCCCGCTCCCATTTCATTCCCCATTCCCGTGAAATAATTTTTCCCCGTTACTTTTTTTTGTTTGTAAAAAGCCAATTAATTTAAATGAACAATTTTAATTAAATAATTAACTTCATCACTAAATTGTTTATTATGGTTAGTTTTATATGACAATTTGAATTTAAAGATAAATTACTCAAATTTTGGCCTAAAAAAGCTAATTAACTTTTTTAGTAGAAAAAAATAAATATAAATCAAAATATTCACACATATAATCTAAATTTAAACATATTTATTATATTTTTCAATAAATAATTAAATTTGAAATTTAAATGTAATATGTATATAATAATAATAATAACATAAGATTAGATAACTATACTATATAAATATGTAAAAACTAATCGGGGCGGGGACGGGAAACCCATTTAATTCACGGATAATTTTTTTTTTCACTCCCTCCCCTCCGCCTAATAGAAAAGGGTCCGTCCCATAGAAAAATTAGACATCTAATCTCAAGGGCTCAATTTTGCAATTTGCTATTATTATCATTATTAACATCGCTATTTTATTTTTGTAATAGAAGAAGAAAAAAGAAAAAGAAATAAAAAATGTTTTATTTATTTATTTTTGTTTAATTTAAAGTTCCACCCAATACTCTTTAAAACGCCTATGGATCATTTCCTGCGACTTCTTCTCCTCCACTTAATATCTTCCATTTTCCCTCTTACTATGTTTATCCTTTCTTCTTCTTCTTCCTCCTCCTCCTCCTCTCCCTCTGTTCCTTCTTCACTGCCTTCATTTTCCCTCTCTCCCTCCATTTCTCTCTCCTTCTCCAGGGTTTCATTCCCTCCTTCTTCCTCTTCTCTCAAGCTTCCTCCCCTTTCTCTTCAGTTCGCATCTCCCAAGCTTTCTCCCCCCTGCTCCCTTCGCTTCTCCGCTTCCAGAGCAATGGCGGAGCTTGTCCAGGACAAGGAGTTCGCCAACAGTCCCGCCACCGCTGATGAAACGAAGAATGACCCATCTCACTCCCGCGCATTTCTCGATGTTCGCTCCGAAGAAGGTTTTTCTTTCTTACTAATTTATTGTTCGTTATTGGTAGTTGTTTTGATTGGATTGCGAAATGGGGTTGTAATTGGATACCGGTTCTTGAATGCTCTGCTGTAAGTATTTCATGATTATGACCGAGGTTCTACTAGATCCATTAACTGGATTCTAATAGTTTGTGTACTCTGAGCTGGGTATTTGGAAAAGGGGTTTCTATTTTATTCTCAGTATGTACCCTCCATGTTGTGACTTGTCTTGGGAAATTTGAGCCTTGATGGTGTACTATACTTTGTTTAAGTTTTTTAGTTCGAGGCAATGATACCCCCACCAATCCTTTGTGTAGTAGAACCATTCAGTGGTAGTTCTTGAATTTTTTTTGTTTGAGTATGATGAATCTTTCCTGATCAGAGAGAATTTTGGATAGAAGGGAGAACTGCTTTAAATTTGGGGTTGTATTCGAATACTCTCATGTTTCTTATTCTTTTTTAAGGTGTTGTTTATGAGGATACTTAATCCAACCCTATCATTCGATTCTTTTTTCCTTTTTTATTTTTATTTTTTGGGTAATGGATTCTTTGTTGTTTTACATATCAGAAAATCTTGATTTTTTATACTTCTTGTGCCTCTTTTTGTATTTTTTTAGTAAAATATACTTTTGTATGAAAAGAAAGCAACCTTGTAAACGCAACATGTAGAATGTTGATTTATCTTATCTGCAGAGTTGCTCTCCTGCATCAGGAAGGAAACAGAAGCTGGAAAGCTACCTTCTAATGTTGCTGCAGGAATGGAAGAATTATATCAGAATTATAAAAATGCTGTAAGAATTCTCTCTCAATTTTTGTTGGTTCCCACACTCATACTATATCCATCAGATATTTTACTTTGTTAATGAATGTTATTATCTGACTTGTGATAACTTTTCTTGGATTGTTCAGTGTTTCCATTCTATCATATTCATTTCTTTTCATTCCCTTTATGCGTTTTGATTGTTGCTTTTGACTTGTACCAAGGAGTCTGGAACCTAGACTAATGAAATTGAGAGGGCTATTATTGCTACTGGCTTTGAAAAATAAAGAGTTCTTTCTATTTATCTTGAACGTCTACTCATACTATTTATTTACCCTTTTTTTAAGAAAACAAGAGACATAAGGTGCTTGCAGTAACCAAAATGAAGAAACACCCAAGGGCAGGGGGTTGAGAAAACCCCCTTCTACAAGGAACTACATGAGAGCCTACTAAAATTTATTTTGGTTCTTTGTAGCTTGACCTTTTAAAATTTTTGACGTACTGTACTCTACGCCATCAACTTCTACATCTAATTTAATTTTCGGTACTGGGATATAACCTTCGTTATCTTAAGGATTAAATTTTTACAATTTAATTATTTTCTTTCAATTTTGTCTAAAACGTGGAGAAAGTTCTCATAAAAAAGATGCAAAGAAGTAATCGTTTGATGTGGTGTACAAATACTCAGAATATGTAATTTAGATGTTGGATCATAAAGTGAAGGGATGGCACTGTTATGTCTATGTTCTGTCCATATTCTTGAACTATAGTAACATCATGCACCTCATTGTAAAACTAGAATTACTTATAGAGTCAATATGCAGAACTGAAGCGGCCCTGTCTCTGTCCTTGGATTCACTAACCAAGGGTTTTAGCTATCCCAATACAATAGCTCTTTTACAGAATGTTGTCTTCCCTTCTAAGTTTACCGTCTTTTGTTTTTCTGATCATGGTGTATTTTAAAGTATTAAATGCTTATCCCTTATTTTCAGGTTTCTGAGAGTGGAAATCCAAAGGCAGATGAAATTGTTTTGTCTAACATGACTGTTGCATTAGATCGCATATTGTTGGATGTCGAGGTAGTTATAATTTTATTTCAACTACAATTATATCAGATTTTAAGAAAGACACCTGAATGACCTTGTCTGAGATATAGCAGTAATATTTCAGGATCCTTTTGTGTTCTCACCACACCACAAAGCAATTCGAGAGCCTTTTGATTACTACACGTTTGGTCAGAACTATATCCGTCCACTTATTGATTTTGAGTAAGCTGGAAATTTGGTCTTACAATCCTTGTCGATTTGTTGTGGTCACTGGTTCTGTTTACACCCTTTACGAGAAATCACATGGCCTTTTTTTGTTTGGTTATATTAGGAAATGCTTATTTATGAAATAAACTCATTGGAGCTCACAATTATTCAAAATTATGATGTGATGAACTCGTGACATTTCTGAATATCTTGGTCTTTGATTTTCAAATAAGCTTAGATCATGCTTGAGAATTTTGCAAGGTTGACAATTTTTATTGTATTTCTCAAACTTCATTGTTTAGGGATAAAAGACTTTGTGTAGATGGCATCAAAGGTTGCTAGTTTTCATCAGTTCTTTTTTCTTGTGATATATGTCACTTTTTATTATTTATTGTTCATAATCTGGGCTGTTCATTCATGTGATCAAATACTGACAAAAAAGTTATGATCAATTTAGAGCTCAATGCAAGTGTTGTCAGTGAAAGCAATCCTTTCTATGATCAATTTATGTTACTTGTTAACTTAATGGTGTTAGGCTGTTAGCTTCTTTCCTGTATATTTGACTCTGTCCTGAAGCTTTATAGTAACCTTTCTGTAGAAATTCATTTGTCGGTAACCTTTCTCTTTTCAAGGATGTAGAAGAGAAGCTCCATCAGGTATCTATCTATCTACAAGTTCCTGCATTTCTCTAGTATGTGATGATTTTGGGTTAATTTTTCTGATCATTGCTTAAGTTTCTTTAATAATCTCGATATAGTGAAGATAAGTCATAAAACTCCCTCACAAGTATAACTATCATGTTCAAATATTTGATTCTGTCATTGCCGTATCCAAATTACAAAAATCTAGCCGCTTATTCCTAGTGCTCTTCTAAGCACTTCATAAATTCTTCCTCATGGTTGGTCTTACAATCTTTTAAGGAGAAGCAATACATTAAGATCTGTTGTCTGTTATTTTGTTGACTTGTTTTCTCATTTCTCTTTTGCGACATTTAAAACTTTATTTCTTCCACTTTGTTGCTATACTGAAGGCCTCTGATTGTTTGTGACCTTTTGTTTCAGGGTCACAATGTTGTCTTGATATCAAATCATCAGACTGAAGCAGATCCAGCTATTATTTCATTGTTGCTTGAAAAGACAAATCCATATATTGCTGAAAACATGGTAGGCCTATTTCTTTTCGATATACGTCTGCAGTGTTCAGCTAAAATTTTGAGGGGATTTAGTAAGTGCTGCTGTGTTGGCATAAACGAGTGTCTTTTCTGGCTTGCAGATCTATGTGGCAGGGGATAGAGTTATTGCGGACCCTCTTTGCAAGCCCTTCAGCATTGGAAGGTTCCAATATAATTTTCCTTGCAATTTATTGGATTGTATATCTTATTATTTAACAAAGTTGCCTCAGTTTACAAATGATTATGCAGGAATCTTATCTGTGTTTATTCGAAAAAGCACATGCTCGATATTCCTGAGCTTGCAGAAACGAAAAGGAAAGCAAACACACGAAGTTTAAAGGAGATGGCTGTACTTTTAAGGTACCTATACCATTGGTAGCAGCTATCAGAAAAAAAACTGGTTTTCTGTGCTCTGTTTTACCTGCCATAGTCGTGGATTCTAAATATCTTAAATCTATAGTGTCTTTTAAGCCTCAAAACGTTCTCTATTTTCCATTTTTATATTTTCATCAGCGATAAATTTTACGTAGGGGTGGGTCGCAACTAATATGGATTGCACCCAGTGGTGGCAGGGACCGACCGGATCCATCGACTGGAGAATGGTACCCAGTAAGTTCTCTTTACCTTGAATAAAGACAAATGTGCAGGCATATGCATATCTAGTTTATCGTTTCAGTAGAGGACTTTGACCATTTCATTCTAGAAACTTTGTTGATTGTTCCCCTTCACACATTATCTTTGGACTTCTCCTTTTTGTACATCTCCTTTTAAACAAAATTTCTTAAAATAAGAAAAGAATCAACAAAAGCGTATTCTATACTCCATTATTAACACTTTAGTCATCATTTCCTACTTGTGTTTTCAAATCTCTTTTAGTCCATTTTATGTCTTTGTAATTGTTATATTCAAATTTTTTATAAGATCAAAGTAGTTCGTACTGATATGAGAAGATCAGGCACCCTTTGATGCTTCTTCAGTGGACAACATGAGAAGGCTCATTCACCACTCGGGTGTTCCTGGTCATTTGTATCCCCTTGCTTTATTATGTTACGACATCATGCCGCCTCCTTCACAGGTATATTTATCCCTTTTATTCATTTGTATCCCCTTGCTTTACTCATTTTTAATATGATTCTCTTCTCATATATTAACTCTTTTGCCCTCTTCCAGGTAGAAATCGAAATTGGAGAAAAAAGAGTGATTTCCTTTAGTGGGGCGGGTTTGTCTGTGGGTCCTGAAATCAGCTTCGATGGAATTACTACTGCTACCCGTGAAAATCCTGATGAGGTCTGTCTGATCTTTAAATTTTTAAAGAGCGCGTGATAGTAAAATATTGTGCTAGATATACACATTTCGGTTCCAACAAAGTGAGTACACTCTTAAATCTAAAAGAGAGTGGAGAGATTGGAAATACATAATTTTCTTTCGAAGCTTCAAGCTTATTGTTGGATTTTTTCGGCTAAATTATAAAAAAATACCCTTGATTTTTTCATTTTGTTTGAAAAATACCCTTATCCTTCAAAATTTGCAACTTTACCTTTGACCTTTCATAAATGTTTCAAAGTTACCTTTGGAGTTAAAATTCATTAGATTGTTTGATGAAAATTGGGAGTGACCTAGAACAATAATTTGGGTTGTCACACTATTCCAGGTCCCAATTTTCGTTCAACATTCTAAGTGATTTCTACTCCAAAGGTAATTTTAAAATATTTAAGAAAGGTCATGAGTAATATTACGACTTTGGAAAGAATATGAGTGTTTTAAACCATCATGTTTGGATTGGCTTAGTGTTAAAAAAAGGTCATAGGTTTAATAAAGGACTCAGAGGGAATGAGTTCAATCCATGACGATCACCTTCTTAGGATTTAATATCCTACGAGTCTCTTAGCACCCAAATGTTGTTGGGTTATGTGGCTTGTTCTGTGAGATTAGTCAAGTTGTGCATAAGCTAAGACATTCTCAGATATATATATTTTTGAAAAAGAAGAATAGGGGTGTTTTGAAACACAGGCAAAGTGGATTATTTTTATAATTTAACCTTGTTTTCTCTATACAAAACCGTGGCAATGGAGAGTTGAGTGACTTCAATGTGAATAACTGAAGATCCCAAGAAATTAGCCCTATTGCACTTAATTTGAAAGGGAAGTACATCAACTTTGCACAAGCTGTCTTGTTGATGAGATCATGTTGGAATTTTTGAAAGACTGAAACATTCTTAAAATCTGATTGTCAAGTCAGATCTTCTCTTAAATATTTTACTCATTGCTTCAAGTATTCAAATTATTGATTTTTCCTTCCTTAGGTTGATACTAAGTACTTTCAATTGAAATATAAATGATTTGTCAAGAAGTTTATATCAAGTAATACATTGTACAAATGTCTACCAATCGAGAATATGATGAGCCATAAGCAAATGTTTTCAAGTTCCATTTATTGTGTTTTTCGTGATGTTGAAAGATCAATATTATTTTGGGTTTGTTTCTCACCGAACTGGCTGCTTCCTTTAGCAGGCTAGGGAGGCATACTCGAAGGCACTATTTGATTCTGTGGCCATGCAGTACAATGTTCTCAAAGCTGCTATCGACAGCAAACAAGGTCTAGGAGCATCAACTGCGGATATCTCTTTGTCACAACCTTGGATCTAATCAGTTGGAATCATTTTTCACGTTCAATTCATTTGATAATCAGGTATACCTCAAATTCTTATTTCAAAAAACACAATTGAATATACTACTCATATTTGCCTGGTAATCGATAGAAAAGCCGCCAACATTATTGATGTTTATGGTATGATTATGTCGACGTATGAACTAATACTATATTTGTAACTATGGAAACTATCATTTGAAAGCCAATTTGTGTATAACTCACTAGATTAGCCGATAGTAAGAAATCTAGATGTCCAAAGTTACCACGAGAATTTAGAGAGACTAACCTCAATATGGATTTTTGTACAATTTATCATCCCATCTTTTACCAAGTGCAGGGTCAGGACATAATTTGACAGTCTCACAACTCACAAACGCCACTGGCCATTCGTTTCATGCATGAACCGTAAAAGGAATCGATTCTTTCACTCATCGATGTCTCAAGGGAATTTTGCCAATTTACAGGCCTATCCCTACCCCAAGCATGTGCATTTCAATAGACATAGAAACTGCCTCAAATACTTGGCCTCGCTTGGTAATGTACAGATCTTTTATATCATTTAGAAAAAGGACACACTGGTTATTCGTACTATTTCTAAAGTGTATATGTTTTCACTACCATTATAAACTTCATGAATTAGTATGCTCAATTTGTACCATGTCTTCTCTTTCTGTTGATACCTTTCAATATAGAACAATAATTTTACTCAAATTCATTCCCGTTTGTATGATACAAAATTGTCCTTTTTGTTTTGTCCTCTGAATAGAAAAAAGGAAATTGTTACCCTTTCTGTTTCAGCAAAATGACTAGGGTTTTTCGTGTTAGAATCCGAATGAATATAGCAATGTGACAAAACTTGTTACCAAAATTCTTGAGAAATTATTCAATAAGATTATTACAATAGGTTACCATTAGACAATTGTATTGTGGTGGTTTTGTTAAGTAGACAAGTCACCCATCTATTTAATACTAGTTAAAATCTAAGATGGTACAATCTTCATCTCTAGACTTTCCGTTAAATTTCAACTAACATGGAGAAAGTTTTAGTCTTTTATGTAATATTTCGACAATTAGGGCATGGAATGACGCATTTCCAATGGCAATATAAGGTTGACGGTGGAAATATATTGACTTTTTTGGAGCAATCTTAAAGGCCTTCAATCATTCTAACAAAATATTTCAAAATATAGACTATCACTTCGACTAGGAGGGAGGTAATATGTTTGAATGTCACTTCTATATATTGTTCAACTAAAAAAAGCTTACCTTAAAAATTTCTAGATTTCAGTAGGCTATTACATTATTCGATTCATCTTTATGCCTCACAAGCAAACATAATATGATGATTATTGCACATGTAATAACGATAATAAAGCTAAGGTAAAAAAAATCATAAATATACTTAACAATAACAAAACATATTTGGTACATTCCTATATAATTGATAAAGCAACATTTTTTGTCCTAAATAATGTTCCATAGCCATTGTTTGTTAATTAAAATAAAAAGCAATAGACTTGCTCAAGCCGACTCTTTGAACATGAAATATATACAAAATCTAACCAACTTCATTTTGAATATTTATTTCCAAAATACTATTCTAACCAATTCATTTAATTATAAATAGCAGAAACGAAAAGTCAAATAAAAAAATTTATTGAGGTTGGAAAAAGAAAAAAAGAAAACACACTTTATTTTTTTCAAAATCGCATATTACTTGATGGGCCATGATTAGGTGTTTTTTATTTAGCCTGTTGTGTGTGTATGTTTCCATTAATATTAAAATAATTTTTTTTCCCGGACGGAAGAAAATTAACTACCTTATTTATAAATATAACAAAATGTCACTATCTATCAGTGAGACACTAATGTCAAACATCTATCTGTGATTATCACCGATAGAAATGACATTTTGATATATTTAAAAATATTTTCAGTAGTTTTCTCATTTAAAATAATCATCCTTTTTAATATTTTTTTTAAACAACCAATATAAAGAATAAACAAAACATAATTCAAATATTATCAAGATGATAGCAAACGCTCGATAAGAATCTTTCCAGACCAAAGAATTTCTTGAAGAGAAAGCTAAAATTGCCAAATAATGAATAACTTTGTAAACTCGAAATATTCGCATAGGCAACAAGAGAAGAACCTCATAATAATATATATATATATATATATTAAAAAAACTTCAATCAGGTCTGGATCAAAATCATTAAACAGATTCAATACTTCAAACGAATCCAATTCTATAATCGAAGGATTTCTACCCTTCCAAAACAAACTGTGAGCGTTTAAACCTCCAATGAAAATTATTTTCATATTATGTGATCTAAGCCTGCAAATCCTGAAAATAATATTTGTATATTCTTATTATATCTAGACTTTTTTAATTTTAAAATTAAGAATTATGTTAAATAAAGATTAAACCATTTAAGTATACACTATGTCATTTTATAAATTCAACTCATATTTTCAAAAAAAAAAAAAAAAAGAAATAAAATATATATTGTGTAATGAATAATAAATTATTTAATATTATAAAATAATAATCATACATAAAACATGTTCATGAATAAATTAATAATAATTTATCATAAGTACAAGCTAATTTTATGATTTATAAATATGATATCAAAGACAATTAAAATAATTATTTAAATTATTTATGAAATCTACTCACAAACACATTTGAAAGTCGGAAATATTATTCTATTTTCATTAAATTCTTTGTTTTAAAATTTATGTATGTTTTTCATATTCCTTCCTAAACATGGCCATAATTATTGAAAGAAATGGACATTTATCCAAATTCAAAGTCACACCAAATACTTTCACTTTGAATGCCTAAAGAAAACACTTCCACATTTGAAGGAAATGTCAATATCAAACCTTGTCCACGTGGGTTGGGGTAATCAATCATAGGAACATGGTACAACTGTCCTAATCATTTACATCCCCTTATCCAATATATCCACATGGCCTTGTTGATAGGACAAGCAAGGCCAAACAAAAATCATCTATTTTGGTGCATCAAATATAATTCAATAAAATATTATCACGTAATAGAAATAAATTTTGTTACAAATAGAGTTTGACTGGTTGAAGTTGAGAATAAGGTACATAAATTTTGTTTGTTTATTGACATAAAAATAGGTGCAATCCAAGCCATACTTAAATATTTTATATACTGTATGAAGGTGAGAATATTATTAAAAATTAAACCAATAGATTTATATTATTGTTTTATTGAACACAACATACATACACAAAGTTGACAGAATAAACAAAGTAAAGAATACTTTTTCTTTAATCTCTATAATGAATCTGTGAACACACACGTTATTACATGCTAGATTGGTCATTCAGGGAAACAGTAGGGTTCCTGCTGCGTCGTCTCGAGCGACGGCGATGGCTTCCGCCGAACTTCAACCTTCCGGTATCCTTAAAACGCTTTTGCTCGGTCGGACTAATGACACATTCTGGAGGTGGGACAGGGTATCGGAGTGTATCGTAACAATACGAGTAGTACATATAATGCTGGCGAAAGTTGCGCATGGCAGCACGACGCTCGGGCGTTACGGTGGCAAAGTCTTGGGCGTTGAGGCGGACATTGACGTCGGTACAGTCGGAGGGTTCTAGAACCTCCTGGATGGGATCAGAAGCGCAGCCTTCTAAAACAAGGTCCTTGAATTCAGAAACAAAGGGTGCATATTTATAGTTTACTTTGTATTTGCCACCTGAGGTAGCCCAATTGCTAGCATCCCAAATTGTGGCATATAAAGACATTGGCTTTGAAGGGTAATCTCCACCCATTGCTTCATTTCTCACCACTTCTCTAATGGGAACTTCATCAATGTAAAATCTACAAAGTCCCAAAAAGAGGAGAATTAAAATTTTAAGAGTATTCAAATACATAGAAATAAAAGGTTATAAAACAACATATAAACTCTTTCTACTTTCAATAAATTTTAAATTTAGTCTGTCAAAGATAATTGAAAGATAATAATAATAATTTTTATGCAAGAAAATATAGTATGTAAATATATTTTCAAAATTTATGGTACAAATACTAATAGATAACAAAATGTTTTCCTTTTTTCTGCCAATGAGGGCTAAATTTAAAATTTATTGAAAGTACATGGAGAAACTAAAATGGTATTTTAACCCAAATAAAATCAAACAAGTGCAAACTTAATTGGTAATCAGGTCCTATTTGCACGTCCCAACACGTGGTTCAATGATAATTGTATGTGCCCCTCTTGAGGGAGAAGTTTAAATTCTCATACCTCACATTTGTTATTTGAAAAAAAATGGTACTATTTGTACGTAGAATAATTTATTGATTTCTAAGTTACAAAGGTTGTTTTCAGCTAGTATTTTGTTGGGAAAAATAAAGTTTTGCAAGTATATTTGAAGTTTCAACAAAATTTTACTGACAAATTTGGTAAGACTGTACCTTCCATATGACAAATTTTTATTAACAATTACTTGGACTTTAAAAAAATAGGTATAACCTAGGCAGTAACTACGTTTTCCTCAATCAGTAAATATAGTAATTCCTTTAAACTTATAACGGTAGCAAAAATTAAAAAAAAAAAAAAAAAATGGTTGTGATATGGATACAAAAGTAATTCAAAACAACCATAACCTAATATCATAAGGAAAGGACCCATGCTTCAAGAGAGGGAAAGAAGAGAAAATGATTAAAAAAAAATGGGGAAGAAAATTAATGAAATAGAAATCAAGAGTCAAATAAAAAAGGTGGACAACCCTAAACAAAAATTCTTATCCAAATCTTTAAGAGTAAGCAAAGCCAATGAATCACATGGATGTATGTGTAGTGAATGGTTAGTGTTTACTTTGCCATGTGATCCAAATTGTAGCTTTGTTCACAAGTTTTCTTTAGGCCTTTCACTATAAAGAACAAAAAGTAGTTTTTGGAAGTTTGGAAAGCCTAACTTTGACTTTGTGTGCTTATGCAGTACTTCCCACTATTTTCACTTTTCCTTTTCATTTAAATCATATGGAATAGAAAGCACACAGTTTTGATTTCTAGAACAAAAGATTGAATAATAATAATAATAATAATAATAATAATAATAATAATAATAATAATAATAATAATAATAATAATAGAAGGAACTACTTAATTGGTTAAAATACTATTTTGGTCTCTATACTTGAAAGTTTGTTCAATCTCAATCCCTACACTTTCAATAAATCTTAAATTTAGTCCTTAATGTTAATTTATTCTTGATTTTTTTTATGTAATCTATTAGCAATTTTACTATAAAATTTAGAAATAAATTCACATATTATATTCAAAGAAAATTTATTATTTAACCAATTATAATAAAAATTAATTTTGAAGGATTAAATTTAAAATTTTTTAAAAATAGAAAGACTAGAATTGGACAATTGTAAGTAGAAAGACTAAAATTGAACAAATTGAAAAGTATAAAACCTTTCACCTAAATAAAAAAAAAAAAGCACTATTCGTAAATTCACGATTCTAAAAGGAATTTGACTTCTTTTATTCCTAAAACGATTCCTTGACCTATGATTTCCGTTAAAAAGAAATGACACGGAAAGCATAAGAATAATATCTCTTTTTTGTTTTTTTAATAAATAATTGCTTAAATTTACTGTCTTTTGCTGAAATTTTGTTCTAGAAAAACAGTTTAAAGTTAGAATTTTTAATTTATAATTTAGGTAAGATATCATTAGGGAGAGGAATATAGAACCCAAAAACTAAAGTAACTACCCTTAAACTCGTTTTCTTCACACAAAAAAAAAAAAAAAAAAAAACAAACTTTATAGCAAAAAAAAGTTTCAAAGGTGCTTATAAAATCTAAATATTTTTTAGATTTTCCTATTTATAAGAATTTTCCATAAATAATAAATCATTAGAGTGTCAATTATTTTTATATTTAAAAAGTAGAAAACTAAAATATGATTCGTCATTCTTCTCACTCACCATTCCTAAAAGAAAAACTGAAATGGTGAAATTCCTGAAGGAAAGGATTTAAGAAAGGAAAAACTGAAAATGACCAGAAAAAAAAGATGATATATATATATATATATATATAAAATAAAGTCGTATCTATTTAATTCATTAATGGCCACTCAATTCATGGTGGAATCAAACCAACCCATCGCCTTCCATCAATTCCCACACGCAATCTAACTTTTCCAATTCCCATTATTATTCGTAAATTTTGCCAAAACTTAATCCATCTGTATCAAATAAAATTGATTTAAATACTACTTTGATTCTTATATTTTTAATTTTGATTTATTTTGAACTTCATACTTCAAAATATTCATTTTAGTTCTAACTTTGATTCATTTTAATCTCTATATTTTTCAAAAAATTCATTTTAGTCCTTGTACTTCAAAAACTAAGGATCCAAATGGTCATCTTTTAAAAGTTCAAGATCCAAATGAATAAAAGTTAAAAATACCGGATCAAAATGAACATTTTGAAAAGACAAAAACTAAAATGAATCAATGTTAAAAAGTATAAAGACCAAAATAAACATTTTAAAAGTACAAATATCAAAATAAACTAAAATCAATTTATAATTAAATATATAATTTAACATATATATAATATATCTATATTTTCAATTGATTATAATCTGTAGGTTAGAACTTAGAATACCTTTCAAATTTTGAATAAGTTTCAATTATGCTTCTATATTGTGAAATTTTCATTTTTACCCCAAAAATTAGAAATTTGTTCAAGGAAAAAAACTCTTAAATTTTGAAATTGTTTTAGAAATATTATTTTCTATTAAAATAAATGATGAAAATTGATGTGGCAACTAATGAATAAAAATGAGAAGACTTGATATTATTTACAACTATCTAAAAAATTACTATCTTTTTCCCAATTTTTTATCCCAAAAGATAACAATAAAATCATTTACCTAATCAATTTTTATACATCACTTATCACATGAATTTACGTGATTTATTGTAGGATGATGTCACATATGCCTCCAATTTTTTACATATGAATTGTTGCATCAATTTTTAACTTATTTTAATGAAAAAACTAATACCATTTAGATAAAAATAAAAATTTATCATTTTGGTCTCTATATATTGAGGTTTATTCAATTTTAATCCATGTACTTTCAAATATCTAATATTTGTTCTTATACTTTACTAAATTTTTAATTAGTCTCTCAAAGTTAATTTGTATTAAAAAATAACGATATTAGTTTTCATAAAGAAAATATAATAGATGAATATATTTTTTAATTTAAGATTTCTTAAAAGTATAGGGTAGAATTAGTTTTAAAAATACAAAAATAGAGTTAAAAAGGAAAAACCAAAAACGTACACGAAAAAGGTAATTTAGTATTTAGAAAGTTTTATAGAGATACTTACATAACATTATGAGCGGTCCAAAGAATACTATATCGGTGGAATTCCTTGGTCGGGTCGAACCAAAGCCGGTAGCGTTCCTCCCGCCCCCGGTTCGTGCTTCCGTTTCCGTACAGATTTGTCTGAAACCTCCATGGCTTCCCTTCAATGTTCCCTAAAAACTCGAAGTCCAATTCGTCGTGATTCTTCTCAAACACGTCACCGTTTGAGGTCTGTTATGACGGAACATGAACCAAAATTTCAACCACCGTAATCATGGAGGATGACGAATTAGGATGAAATTTGCAAGAAAAATTGTGTATACTCATTCAATTTCCTTAACAGTGTTCTTGTTTCGTTTCTTTTTGAATCTGAAATCGAATCAAGTTTCTCTGTTTGATTAATTAATTTCATTCAACGGTTACGAGTTACGACTCCTGTTTGACTGAAATTTTCCTATAGAAAATTTGATTTCAACATTTACGGCGGCGCTTAAATTTTTAATTTTCCTCAGCAAACGAACAATTAGGGCAGAATTAAACAATAACTTCATTCGCTCGATTTCGATACTTACATAGAAAGCTACAACGATGCCGGCGGTGTAATCGGACGGCAATTTGATTCTAGCGCTAAAGAATCCATGATTATACATCTTCGACGAGATGAATCCAGAGCCTGAGAAGAAATTCACTCAAAGAAGAATTAAACCGCGGAAATTCAAACATGTATTCTCTCATAAACTGAGCGATTCCGAAAACATACCGGTGAAGCGATCCAGGAGAAGACGAACGGATTTTCCATCGGGAGAACGAACAAGGTTACCGTCGCCGAATAGAGGCGAATAACCTTCATTGAAACGGATTGTAGTAACATTGAAAGAAGCATCTGCAATGAAATTACAGAAACAGAAGATCATCAACGTCAGAAGAAGAAACAGATTCGGAAAACTTCCGCCATTGCTACAGAACCAAACATCCATATTCTCTCTATCTCTCTCTCTCTGTATATATATATTTCGTCTCTGGTTCTGTATATATACAATAAATATTTTTTTGTATATATACAGAAAATCTTGACAAGAATTAGAGGAAGATGAAGAGATGAGAGGTTTGAAATTGAATGCTTAATTATGTCTAAGAGAGAGAGGAAAAGAGAAGAAGAAGGGTTGAATTTGGCTAAAGGAGTTTCTGATGTGTTTCTTTTTCCTTTTTTGAAAGATGAAATGACGGAATTGCCCTTTGTTACTGACGATATTTCGGGAGAGCCACTATTTTCGTGAGATGGATTTGAGGTTGGCTCCTCTTATCCTTTATTCAAACAAGAAAAATAATTTAGAGGGGAAAAAAATTATTTTGGTCATTTTAGGTTTAATTTCTATTTAATTTTTTTTATAAAAATAGTACACTTTTATCCATAATTTTTTAAGTATATTTTTTAGGGATGTTTTTATATATAGCAAAATGACCCATTTATTTACAAATATAACAAAATGACAAAAAGTTTTCTTAGTAATTTTGCTACTTAAAATAATTTCTCTTTGATATCTGAATTTTGATATGTTACATTGAATTTTGAGTTCAATTTTAATTTAATCTCTATGGTGTTAAGAAGTTACCTTGATTTTCTTTTTAAAATATACACTTTCAATCTTTCATGTTAATGTTTATTAGTTAATTTAAAAAAATTAAATTAGTTTTCACTAATTTTCCTTTAAAAAAATTCACCTCACAACCATTTTAAATTAATTAATTAAAAGTTAATATAAAATATCAAAGTGAATCTTTGTAAAAACTCGAAGGTAACAATGTTAGGTATTAAAAGTTAGAGACCAAATAAAAGCTAACTCAAAACTCAAAAATAAAAATATACACTTTAAAACTTAAAAACTAAACATAAACTAACTCAAAACCTATAAGTATAGAGTGTGACATTTTGAATTTAAAAACTCAGTAAAAATTAAACTCAAATAGATCAAAATAATATTTTTCTCAAAATTAAAAGGAATATTGGACTTTTTTTTGCCATCCATGCAATTTGCTTACAATGAAAGATTAAATTTCCTAATTCCAAAGCCAAGAAAAGGGGTTTGACAACTAAGAATATCAATCTCACTTTAGTATAGCAACATAATTCTTTGCTTTGCTTTGTTTGTTTCTTCTTTTAAAGAAAAAATACTACACAATAATCAATAAGTTGTATAATGATTATTCTCTATATTAAAAATAAAATCGAATAGCAAATTCGAACCTAACTAATTCAGATGTATATTCCTATCAATTTGATCAAAAGTAAAAAATAAATAAATAAAAAATAAAAAACAAAACAAAATAAAATTGGTTCATCACTCGAAGTTTGTGATGTAAGTTATTTAAAAACCGAATAGATTACTTTATCCAATCAATCAAAGACGAGTACTATTTTTATTTTTTTTAAAAAAAGTCCTACCTTATTACTCCTGTAAAATTACATATTTATAATAGGTTAGACTTATAAATTAGACTATCTAAAGAATTTATTGTTATTATTTATTTTTTTAGTACAATAATTATGGTGTGGGAGATTGAACCTCTGACTATTGGTTCGAAGTATATATCAATATTGCTGAATTAAGGTCATTTACATATATTGTTGTTATTATTATTTTCCAAAAGACAATGCATATGCACTCGTATACCTTCTTATTAACTGGCCCCCAACTTTATTATTGTTTGGATAAAAATCATTTTGGTCCTGTATTTTTTGGTTTAATTTTAGTTCATGTATTTATAAAGGTTCAATTTTAAACATATTTACACAATATTTTTCCTTGCATGAAAATTGTTATTGTTATTTAGCCAATTTGATTAAAAAATAAATTGAGAAACTCAATTTAAGATTGATTAGAAGTGCACGGACTAAAATTAAACAAAATTCAAAATATAGAGACCAAAATGTTATTATTTTAATATAGTTAATAACAGGACAATTGTAAACAGAGTAAGAAGGCCCAAAATATTGGCAGATATAGCATAATGGAAAAAAGTACTAATATGACAATTTAGATAATCTATTAGTGATAGATCATATTGCTGGTAGGGAGTCTATCAGTGATAGACCATATCGTTAGTAAGAGTATCAACGATGAAAGTTTATCGCTAATAGACTTTGTTATATTCATATTTTTTAAATAATGTTATAGACTTGGTTATTTTCCCTAAAAATGCTAGCAACTGCAATTACCATTAATAAAAGTTTATTAATTCACTCAATTAAAGCATATCCTTCAACTTCTAATTTTTTTTAGGATAAATATGGAATTATATCCTAGAACTTTGGGAGTTATATCAATTTCAATCTTAAACTAATAATTATATGAATTTAAATCTCGAACTTTGGACGTTGTATCAATTTAAACATTGAACTTACATGAATGTATCAATTTAAACATGAAATTTTCATAAGTATGTCAATTTAAACTTTAAACTTTCTTAAGTGTATCCAAATAAAATATAATGGGAGATTTAAATTGATATAATTATGAAAATTGAGAGTTTAAATTGATACACTAAAAAAATTTTAAACCATTCCCGATGTTTGGGTATTAGATTGATGCATTTATTAGTTCAAGGTTTAAATTGGTACAATCGCCAAAGTTTAGAGGTATAAATTGATATTTTCCCTTTGTTTTAAAGCATAAATAAGTAGTCAATAAAAGACTTGCAAGGAATATAAATTTGAAAATCATTTTTAATCAAGTATTTTTTTAGTTCAATAATTGCAAAGGTAGAAATCGAACCATCAACTTCTCTATTGGTAAATTATGTTTTATCTATTGAACTATGCTCAAATTGACAAATTAAAAGAAACGATATTAGATATTTGCATACCGAGAGTTCGTATTTTCTAAAATTGTAGAGTTCGTTTTATTATTAATTTTTCATTGGTAAATACCATTCTTTTATGAAAACAACTCTCTTTATATTATATATTATATATTATATTATAATGTAAATTGGTATGAACTTTATAGGGAGGATTTTAAAAATAAAAAAATAAAGAAATTTATTTACATAAAATATAATAAAATTTTAATACTGATAGAAGTCTATCAGTAAAAGTCTATCTGCGTCTATCATTAAAATTCTATCATTGATATTGATAGACGTTGATAGAAGTCTATTAATGTCTATTAGTATTTTCTTACTATTTTTATAAATAATTTTACATGAAAAAATTTTATATGTTTAGCATGACTAAGGATCTTCATAATTTTGGCTGGTTTTATTAAACAAAACTATGAAAAAAGTTCAGAAAAAAGAAAATAAAAGTTTTTTTCTTCTTTTTTATACAGAAGAAGAAAGAGCAAGAGAAGAAATTATATGTGTTATGAATGAGGTGGTGACCTTAGATTTATATTTTTTAAATAATCAAAAAAAGGAAAATGCCAAGAAATAATTTTGAAAAGGTAATAAAATCTTTCTGGCAGAGTTTTGGGTGTGAATGGTTAATGGAGCCAGGTGTTCTTGTTCTATCCAATAAAATATATATATTTTTGACTGCTTAATTTAGCTATTTTACCTTTAATTTTGACTTTTAAAAGACTTGCTTTGTAAGCTTTAAAATTTGGAAAGACAATTGGATAAGCCAAAACAAAAACAGGTCATCATTTTTGTTGGCTTTCTGAATATATAATACCTACAACTACAATATAAAAACTCTTTATTCCATATATATATATGTAATTTTTAAGATATGATTACAACTTATAACTTGAATTTTTGTAAATAGTAATCATAAACAAAAATTAGATTGATATCATTTTAATTAATTATTATTATTTTGTTGAAGATTACATTTTGGACCATAAAATTTCATAAAAGTTACGATTTAGTTTCGAATTTTAATTGGATTGTTTAGATAAATGGCTAATACCTAATGAATTTTTTATATAATGATCGTCAAATTTTTTCTTTGAATATATGACTAAATAATTGTTTTCGATTTTTTAATCGAATTTATCAAATATCAAAATACCTAATACAATTTAAATCTTATACCTTGTAACAACTAAAAAAGATCTCGTAATAGCTAAAAAAAACTAAAATGAGTCATCTAAATATGCACTTTGTACTATGGTATGCAAGTATTTTGTATTGAAAATAACTAAAATCTTCATCAATCGAATGACATGAATACCGTAAACTTGAAAAAAATCTAAACTTTGTTAGTATAGTTGCATTTTAGGAGGAATGTGCTAGAGAAGATCTATTTCGGAAGATACATCATATGGAACCTAGCCCTAAATCCCTTAAAATTGTACATCGTCTTAGCTTTAATTGGTGGATTGTAATGTGGTATTGATTAAACAAATATCTAAGGTTAGAGATTAGAGTACAACATTACATATCTTAAGTTTAAAAAAAAAAATCCAACACTTAATGATAGAAGCTAATTGCCATATTAGTTGCAATCCAAATCACGACCCTTGATACCATTAACTATTAGTGATAAAAGTTTTTTTTTTCCAGCATTGTATTTTTAATAAAATTTTAAACCATCCCTACTAATTAAAAACTAAATCCCAACAAAATCTCAATTGTGGTAGATTTTGCTAAATTTGTGGGGAATATACATAGGGAGATGGGCCCTCCACGTCATATTTTGGTCATAAATCAATGAATTTAGAAATAAATATGATTTCAATTGGAGGTCTCGTTTTGACCATTAAATGCAAATTTCCATTTTAATTTGTAATAATTTGGTCTAGATACTTCTAAATTTATAATAATTTAGTCTTTGTAACAATTTTCAAATATAATACTTTCAAATTTGTAGCAATCTAATCTCAAACATGTGAAAATTTTCATCTAACTTAGTTATCAACTTTGATTATTTGATGACTTAGTCACTATAATTTACAAACAAACTTCACCCTTGATTAGTTTATCAGTCTACACGCTTAAGAAAGTTCAATAAATCTCTTAATAGTATTTTTTACGATAGAAACTTTATTACCAAGTATAAACTACAAGGATTAAAGTGATACTTATTAAATTCAAAGATTAAATTATTATAAATTTATAAATATGTCGATTTTATTATTATAAATTTGAAAGTACGTGGACTAATTTGTTACAAACAAAAATTCAGGAACTAAGTTGTTATCTTCCATGAAAGTTAAGTGACAAAAAGTAGTTTTTAACCTATTTTTCGTAGAACTTTTCATCATATGTGAGGAGTAATAGATCAAGATTAAGTCCAATAAATTAGTGAATTTTAAAAATAGTTGAGTGACTAAAACTTATTATACATGAAAATTGGAAGTTCAAAACTCTAATAGATTTAAAATTGAAAGTTTAGGAACTTATTGGACATTTTTTAAAGTTCAAGAGACATCTTATTAGACACGAAAATGAAAATTCATGAACCTAAATGAAACTTTTGAAATATTCAATGATCTATTTCATAAGAAAGTTTAAAGACTAAACTCGTAATTTAATCTAAGGATAGTTCATTCTAAAGAAATATTAGAATCTATTAATAATATAATGCTATGATCTTTCAATTTGTCTTCTTTTTGTTGGGTTAAATTGTCAAAGATCTATTGATGAAGGCAATTGTTAATTCAATCAATTGTGGAGTTGCTAGGTTAGGTTTTCTTAGGTCTAACCAATTAGAAAAAAGTTATAAGGCTTGGTTGGACCAATAGAAAAATAGATTATAAGAATTGGATTCCTTACTTAAGTTGTTTAAGATAAAATTGCAAAAATAACAACTCAATCCAATTAGTAGTTTACTGATGTTCGTCAAAATTTAGGGCCCGTTTGAATTGACTTGAGAAAAAAAGTGCTTTTAAAAAAAAATTCATTTTTATTTAAACACTTTTAATAAAAATTGATTAAATATACTTGAAAAGTTATTTTGAATAGTTGTCAAGCATTCCAATTTCCTAAAAAAAGACTTATTTTTTTTTTTAAAATTAAACACTTGTAAATGTATTCTATACACACTCTTAATATTCTTGTTAAGCGATGTATGATAGTCTGATAGTTAATTCGAAAATTTAATATACTTGCCGATTTGATGCATGATAAGTTGGTGATGTACTTAAATTTTAATATGTGTGTTTATTGATATATGATAGACTTTTGATTATACTCAATATATATATATATATATATATATATANATATATTATTATGTTGTTATACTTACAAACTTGAGGGAAAAAAACTAAAAAATACTTGCAATTTTTCTAATACGTTTTAGTTACCCATGGTAGTTTTTCCCAAAAAAAAAAAAAGTGAAAAATGTAGAGATTATTTGTACGACTTCACGGTTGATAGTATTGACATTATGTCAATTGAACTATATTCATTTTGTAATTTTGTATCATCGCATGTTCAAAATGATCCATTCATTTGATATTGCTGAAGAAAACTATCTTTAATTATTTGAAAAATTAATGAGTGTGTTTTGGACTTTGGCATACTTTTAGCTTGAGCACTAATTTTAAAAATTATTTTTATAAAGAAGGGTTTTAATATCTTACATTTTTAGAAACAATTTTTTATATAACAAATTCTTATAGTGACATTATGAAATTGATATTCAAATATATTTCTTCTTTTACTACATATTTTGAAAATTTTGATGTTAATACTTCAAGATTATTTTTGGGTAAGCTACTTATCAAGTGTTTTCAAAAGTAGTTTTCAAATCAATACAATTTTGTAAGGTGCTTTTTATTAATTAAATTGTTTCTCCAAAGAAACACTTTAGATGATTCTTGAAACTTTACTAAATACATCTTAAATTATTAATTTTTTCAATTGTGCTTATTATAAAGAATTAATGCCTTTCCCCCAATATATTCCAAACATAGTATATTAGTAAAAACAAAGGAAGGATAAAAAATTCATGTGCTTCCCCTTTCAAACAATTGGGAGACAAAGTCAAGAAAGAAAAAAGAGAGGATAACAAAAGAAGGATATGATTGTCCAATCAAAAATAAAAAGATTATTGGCAATTGAAAATTTGGCAAAAACCAATGTTTAAATTGTTGACGTCAATACAAATATCGATATCTCAATTTTACGAAAATGTCAATGCTAAGAAATATCTCTATAAAAACATTATAAAAATTGAAAATTTTTACAGATAGAAAAAATGGTAAATTATTTACAGAAATAATAAAAAAACATAGATATTAATAGATATATTAAAATTAGTAAATAAATGTTCCTACATTTTTTATATATAGATATTCAGTTCTTTTTAAAACAAGTTAAAATATTGATTATTCATATTCCATTTACATTAGTGATTAATGATATTTTATTACTTTTTTATGTCGATTCACCACTCAAGTCTATATCAAACCTATAACAATGTGAAAATATTAATAGAAAAATGAAAATTTAATATTAATTGATTTAGCTTTCTTTTATCATTGATTAAAAAAAAAAAAAATGAAGCTACGAAAGGGTTGGTGAATGGAGTTTTGTAATTAAGGCATGGATGGAAGGGCAATATAGTAAAAACAAACATTTAATTTCCAACGGTCTGAAATCGGCGGAGACGGTGGAAATAGGCGCCTACAGAGAAACTGTGTCCGAGACTAACGGCTTTGGCCATCAGTTCCAAGCTGTCCTCATCCACCCCGTTTATTTTCCTTAGTCTTTGTTTGCTAATGTCGAAAATACCCCCACTCTTTTTCACCCTAAGGAAATAAAATTGACCCTTCATTTCAAGCTCGAATTACCAGTTTGATTTATCTATTTATATTTCTAAACTTTAAGGTTGTATCAATTAAAATCTTGGACTAATAATTGTAAAAAGATATACTTATAAAAGTTTATATCTCGTTTGGTAATCAATTTTTTTTTATTTTTTTAATTAAGCCTATAGACACTACTTTCACTTTCAAATGTATTCATTTATTATATATTTTTTACCAAACAAAATTTTGAAAACTAAAAATGTGGCTTTTAAAAACTTGTCTTTGCTTTTGGAATTCAGCTAAGAATTCAAGCATTGTACTCGATAAAGATGTATTTAAGAAATATGTAAATCGATGTAAGAAATATGGAGAAAATAGACTTAATTTTCAAAAATAAAAAAAAACAAAAAACGAAATAGTTACCTGTTTTTTGTTTTTGATTTTTGAAAATTAAGCCTATTTCTTCCTCCTAACATACAATGATTTGCATCTTTGTTGAATACAATAGTTGAATTCTTAGTCAAATTCCAAAAGCAAAGATAAGTTTTTAAAAGCTACTCTTTTAGGTTTCAAATTTTAACTTAGTTTTTTAAACCATTGATAAAAAGTATATAACAAATGAAGAAATTTGGATGTGGAAATAGTATCTATAAACTTAATTTTCAATAACAAAAAGACTAAAGACCAAATGGTTATCATATGGGATCTCAAAGTTTAAATTGATACAATTATTAGCCTAGGATTTAAATTGATACAATCTCTAAAATTGGGATAAAAATTGATGTTTTTCCAATGATCTTTAAACTTCTAAGATTATATGTAATATGTCTCTCAACTCTGTTAATTTGAACGTAATTCAACTAGTTCAAATATATATTCTTCGATTAAAATGTCAAAGTTTCAAATCTCCACATCCACTTATAAGTCATTAAACTTTAAAAAAGATCTACAATTCAAGGGTAATGACTATCTAAATTTGAGCTAAAATGAACCTAACTTAAAGGTAACGGATAAGTTAGATATTTAAATCTATCATACTCTATTAGTCGGAAAAGAAACTCAAAATTCATTTATGAGATTTTAATTGTTATTTAATGCATGCTTAACTTTAAGTAACATATAATAAATGGTCGAACTTTTAAGTTTAGTGTCTATTGTCTAATAACCTTTAATTTATAAGATTTTTTTTTAAAAAAAGTTCAATAAATCATTGAATGCAAAATTAATGATTTAAGATCAATTGGTCATTTATAGAAGTTTAAAATTAAGTAAGCACTAATTTTGAAAATTTAATAATCAAATTTGTAATTTAACCAAAATTTGATAGCATAATGATAATTTTTTTTAAAAGGAATAAAGATTTAAAATCTAGAAACTAAAAATAAAATTTGAACAATTATTCGACTTGTCTTGTTTTGAGGTAAATGATAAAGCAATAATTTAACTTTCTCTAACTATAATTCATTAATTATATGATATAATGTGATATGATTTGAGATGAGAAATCTTTTAATTTAGTTAATTAAAGAAAGAAAAAGAAAAAGAAAAAGAAAAAGAAAAAATATATTTTTATCAATAAGGAATATGAATGGACCTACTTAGCTCTTTTCATTTAGTTTTCATTTTACTAATTAAGTGAAAGAATTGTCCTCATATATATTTTAAGATAATTTGTTCAAAAGAATTATCATCATATATATTTTAAGATGAGAAATCTTCTATTTTTTTTTTAATGTTCAATTTTAATACTCTTTTTGTAAAATATAATATTATTAAAATAGTCTCAACTTCTCCTCAGATTAATTTAGTTATAATATTTTAAAAATTTTCAACGTGAAATAATGAAATAGGAATACCAACTACATTATTAAAATCTTAAACTACTTTTCCTTAGAAAAGATTGATAGAATTGGGCTTAGATCAAACGATGTTGCGTGTTGAGTAAAATCATCTTTGCATTTGTATTTTTTATTTCGTTTGAAAAAACTTACATTATTTAAGTATTTTATGTAAGTTTAGTTTAGTAATAATTGACGTGCGCTATTTCTCTTAAGGTTGAAAGTTTGATTCTCATTTCTATTATCGTTGTACTAAAAAGAACTTGAGCTGCCAAATCGAGCATAACTCAATTGACATTCATATGTGCTAGAAACCATGAGATTTGTAGTTTGAATCTCTCTATCCTCAGTTGTACTAAAAAAAATTTGAGTTATATGTCACATCTTTTTATTAAATTAAAAAGCAAAAAAGTAAATGTTAAATCTCTTAGATATATTGAATGGACCAAGTTTGAGGTCGGTAAACAAATGATTCTTTTTCAGGTTAGACTATCATTATTTCAGTCCCTATACTTTGAATTTGATTTTATTTTGGTACTTTTAATTGTCTATGTCATTTTCAACAAGTCTTAAAATTAGTTGTTGGAGTTAATTTATTGTTGATTTTTTCTATAAGGAAAAAGGATCTCTGTAAGCATTCCCTTTAAACTTGTAAAAATATATTTACATAAGGACTGTTTGATAACATTCCCGTTTTCAGTTTTCCGTTTCTCGTTCTCTGTTTATTGTTTCCAGTTTCCTATTTCCCATTTTTTGAGAACAAGAAACAAAAATATGTTTGGTAACTATTCATATTTCCTGTTTCTTGAAAAAAAGAAACAAGAATAAAAACTTGTTTGATAACTATTTCTTATTTCTCGTTTATTGTATTTTTTCCTTACATTTTTTTCCATATTTTATAGTTTACATATATCTAATTATATAAAATAAAACAATATATAGCATGCATTAAAATATAAAAGATAATTATCAAATATTTAAACGGTCGAATATACATAAATCCCGATGTAAAATTGATATCAATAATACAATTGTTTCTATCATTCGTATGTTGCTAAAATTTGATTTATAATATTATTTCTCACTCAATTCATTTGTTTTTAATGTTAAATGATGTCGACTCAAATCTATCTCATTTATATTATTATGTAAATGTTGTGGTTGTAAAAATATTAAAATGAACCTAAATGAATATCTTAGTAAACAAAATCAGATTTGAATTAAAGATTGGATGATCGTCTGTGGCGCTAGGGTAAGGTAAAAATAATATTTAATAAACGATAGACTATATAATATTATATAATAAAACATATTTGGAAAATGGTTTAAAGCTTTCAAAATCCTAAAATATAGATAAGCAGTATGGAAAGCAAAAATTATTTCAAATGATAAAACTGTTGAAAATATTTACAAATATAACAAAATATGTTCTTATCTACAACAGACAGTTAAATTTTGCTATATTTGTAAATATTTTAGTTCATTTTCCTATATTTGAAAATAACCCTATTGAAAACTTGAAATTTGAAAATCAAAATAATATATAACTTTAAATATTTAATATTCAAAATTCAAAAATAAATTTGCTATATTTATATATTTTTTAATTCATTTTTCTATATTTGAAAACAACTCTATTGAAAAATTGAAATTTAAAAACCAACAATCTAAATATTTAAAAATTCAAAATTCAAAATTAAATTAACATATAGATATAAAAAATAAAAAAAGAGAATAAATATAAATAAAAGAAAGAAACATAAAAAAAAATACAGAGAAAAAAGAAATATAAAAGAAAGAAAGAATAAAAGAAATTTAAATAAAAGAAATATTAAAAAAATACATAGAAAAAGGAAATATAGAGAAAAAAGAAATATAAAAGAAAGACAGAATAAAAGAAGTTTAAATAAAGAAATATTAAAAAAAACATAGAAAAAGGAAATATAGAGAAAAAAGAAATATAAAAGAAAGACAGAATAAAAGAAGTTTAAATAAAAGAAATATTTAAAAATACATAGAAAAAGGAAATATAAAAGAAAGAAAGAAGAAAATAAATATAAATAAAATAAATAAATAATTCTAAAAGAAATGTAAAAAATTATAGAGAAAAATGAAATATAAAAGAAAAAAAGAAAAATAAAATAAAAAAGTCTCAGGTGAGATTTAGTCTTAAGACCATAAAGTTAAAGAGTAGTTTAAACATGCTTCCTCACCAATTAACCAAGTCTCTACTTTGATATATTTTAGAACAACTTTAAATAAAATAGAAATAAAACAGGAGAAACTCAATTTTGGTTGTATTTTAAGGAACGTTTCTCAAATTTTAGGAACAAGAAGCACGAATGGTTATCAAAAAACGAGAAATAGAAATAAGAAACAGGAAACATGAACGTTATCAAACGGATCCATAGTTACACGAAAATTCTTATTATTATTTGTGATCAGTTCAACAATTTGTATATAGAAACTAAAAGTAAATAATTACTTAATTAAATGTAAAAAATCTATTAAATTTAACACTAAATAATTTATTGTTATGTTAACTAATTATTTAATTAATAAAATAAAAAATAAATAAATACTTTTCTATCAAACATAATTAAATTAGTTACTACAAATAATTAAATTAATTAATAAATTAATTAGAATATTGATAATTAACTAGAATAATTTATATTAAATAGTTAAGATAGTATAAAATGTATGTTAAAGATATTAATTGAAATTTATTAAGTCTAAATAATATATTTATATTTAATAATTAGTTAAAATTAATAGTAATGAATACTTGATATTAAGTTATTAATTAATTAAGTTATATTTTTACTATTCATCTTACATAAAAATCTCACACTTTTGTAGGGTATTAAAAAACTCATGTGAGATAGATTTTGAAATTCCTTAGATAATAATATCCTCGATTTTAAAAAGTAGACTTATGTGAAACGAACATGGATATTAAATGTCTGCCTGAAGTCCCATGGAAAAATCTGTGAAACAAACGGGACCTTAATGTCTTTTGTTGCATGAAAATAATAATTATTATTTAATCAATTTCGATAAAAATTAGCTTTGGAGGACTAAAATTAAGATTTATTCAAAGTACAATAATTATTGTTGGAATGCCTTGAATTGATTAGCTAATGCTTCGAACAACCAAGTACGAAGTTATTTACGATTATGACCCTAAGATTTAAAGTAGTGCGTTATATAAACTCTCTAACTCTAAAAGCGTCGTTTGTGTATTCAGAAAACATTATATCTAATAATATTGTTCTCCCTCTGTCCCGTATGTTAGTATATCATGTATATCTATGTGTTGATTCTTTTTCCCTTTTTTTTATTCTTTAATTGTCGATTTTGTAATATTAATGTTACAACTAATTGAAAATTACAAAAATTAAAATTTGCACAAATGAAATTACACGGACGAAATGGAACAAAAAAAATACATGGACCAAAATTGTATTTTAGCTTTTTTTTTTTCTTTTAAATTAAAAAATTGTAGTGTAGATCCAATTATTTGATCTTTGACGTTTTATCTAGTACTCGAATGGGCAACAAAGATACCAAGCAAGTACTTTATACAAAGTTTTAAAAGTGTTTCATGTATAACACAAATGGCTACCATATGAACTGAATGGACCAACAGTTTTCTAAAATTTTAAACCTCGAATTCCTTGAAAAATTCGACAGCCCAGAGGAGGAAATTTTTGTGAAAATCAAGACACTTACGAAAAGCTACCATAAGATAATCATAAGAACTAGGAGTATGCAGGGGATCGATCAAAGTCGGTTTTCCGACCAAACCATCATCGAACCGACTATGGTTGATTTAGTAAATATTCAAACTGACCTTGACCGTTGGTCGATTGATTTATTTTTTAAATTTGACCAAACCCTTCCTCTTCTCCGATTGACCACTTTCAATTCGGTCGACTCAATTTTTCGGTCTTTCATGCTCACACCTAATAGGAATACAAAAGTTTTGAAGTAGACATCTCAGATTTGATGAGGGGAGAGAAAAAAGAATCATTATTTCAGTTCCTAATTTGATTTACAGAAGTTTAGTCTTTGTCCAAGTCATTAGTACACTATACATATTTGACAAAAACATACCTAAAGTCCCTTTCTTCTCCCTCCATTGCTGAATAGACCCGCTACCGTCCTCCGTCCCTTTGACAAAAACTCGAGCATGAGCTTCTACCATCATATTCAGCAACCTATCGTTCAAAAAATGCACCAGTCTAAACACCTTCATAAACATCCATGTGATAGAACTCAGTTCAGCTTTTGACGAAGTTGTATTTTGATTCGACGTAGCTTTCTGCATCCCAGAGGAATGATCCAAACGCAACAGCCTCGAGTACTAGCATCGTCAGCCCAGAGAATGTAATAGAGATCACTTCATCATTGAATGTGTCGATCGAACCATCATCAGCTATCCTAATGTCTGGTTTTCCAAACAATGCTTGAGTCTGCTTTTCGATCAAAGATATAGCTTCTTTGGATCTCAATGTAGCATACCTTTGAAGTGTTTCGGAATCCAAATACATCACATAGGATCGCAATCTATATGATTTGCTTTCATCAGCATTGATAAATCCCCGGCTGTCGCCGACCCCTTCATCATCAGGTGGAATCATGATCAAGGAATCAGGATCCCAGAGTTGATTCGCTGGTATCGGTCCGTCAAAATCTTTTGTGAACGCTTCAGGAAGAGTTTTCATGGTCCTTTCAAGTTGGAAACGTTGATCAACTCTTTTGAGAAAGTATCCATACATTATAGAAGCGGCATATAGCTTCCCAAGTTTTATTTTGCTCATTTCAACAATGGAAGTGAGGGGACCGACAAATCGATCTCCAAGGACAAGAGACAAGTGACTTTGAATCATTTCAAATGCCTCTGGAGAGTGGACAGATTCCAGTTTCTGCTCTTGGTTTGGCCAAAAATCAACTCGGCCAGTAGGATCTGAGGTTTCTGTTATCTTGGGAATCATTGAAATGTCATTCTCCACAAACTTTCCAACGATCAAGCAATATAATATCTCTTCCAATGTCTTTCGCCTTTCTTTCTCTTTCACTTCAGCTATCCTCCTAAGATTCATGGGTTCAACTATATTAGTGACTTCTCACGTAAACCCAACAATAGTAATCAAGTGATTAGTTGGTAATTTCATTTGGTTGATGTACAAAACTTAACCACATCAGTGGTGAACGTGGACCCATCAGCATGAAAATAACTAAATCAATCAAAATAAAATTTCTCTCTTTTAGGTTTACAAGATAAAAATTGGCCAAGTAGCAGCTTGGAATGTGAATATTCCAGCATAATCTGCAATTTTTCACACAACATATAGTTTTTTTAGATGAAACAACTTTCATTGAGTAAAAATGAAAGAGTATAAGGGCATCCAAAAGGACAAGCCCTCAAAAGGAAACCCTATTCAAGGAAAGGTCTCCAATTGCGCAAAATAGAACCTATGAAATAATTAAAAAAATTCTTTGATTTTGAACCCAAAGAGAAAAATGAAATCCCTCTTCAATCCTCTAAATGTTCTACCATTTCTCTTTCCCCAAAGATCCCACAAAATACCACATGACCCAGCAAGCCATTACATGTGCAGGGTGGGAGATCCACACATGTAGTTATTTAACATTATCTTTATGTTATCACCTACAAACGTGATTTATTGCTGAAAGAAAAGAAAGAGAGAATACGCACTTACTTGTAGAGAGGATCTTGAGACGAGGAAGGAGCCTCTTCTATCTGTGAATCTCTCTCAGTTTGAAGGTTATCAAGTTGCTGATCCACAGTTGCAGGAAGCAAATGAGGGTGAGATTGCAAAATCTGGGCCAATAGCTGGCCAACTGGGGATTCAAATTGAACAGGTGCAACTGGATAAACATTCTGAGAATCATCTGAAGCTCTTATACTTAAGCCCCTCAATCGAAATTTATCCAAACTAGTTCCAGACTTTGGCATGTAAAATGATGAACACCCCTGGTAAAAATGACGAAGAAGGTTAAGATAAGGTTTTACATAAAAAAATACAAAATGACCAGTTTCCCACTACCCGTCTGTGGGCCTAACCATAAATATATGGAAGTGAACAAGAACGTATTTATGTGCATGTGTGAAAAAAGGAAAAATGTGCTATAGATATACTTTCCAACTTCATTTGAGATTATCTTCAAAACTTTCTCAATCCATTGAATTTACAAGACTGATAAATTCTCCATTTCTTGGTTCCCCCAATGTAATAATTCTGTACTTTAAACAAATTCACCAAAAATAAGGGATTTATTTAATCCAAATTGATAGTAAACATCAGATTCTATATAACAGAATTTCATAAAAAGATATTGTTACTTAATTAATTCCTCTTAAAAAATTTCCTCTAAAAACACACTAACTGCTCTGTCAGCGAAAAGGATGGAGCCTATAGCCAAAAGAGGGGACTTGGTAGGTGAAGCTTCATAGTCATATAGCAATCTCAGATTCCTGATAATTCTAAGAAAAACATAGTAAGTAATAATAGTTTTCAGGCCACTCATGCAACTACTGCACCCTTGAAGGAAATAAAGGCACAATTCGGTACACGCATTCATTAATTCCTTGACGCCAAGTAGAAGCAATACCCAAAACATTTCTTTAGTCAAAAATTATTTTATGAAATGACTTCGAGACTGTTATGAACATTGAGTTTAAGAATGCGGATGACAAAGTCCAGGAACTTTACAAGCACAAAAACTGCATTATCATGAGAAAGAAGACCGAAATTGTATATTCATGTAAAGCCACTAATTAATGAGTGAAACTCAATGACTATACAATGTACAACTTTATGTACACTAATGTGACTTGCTCCATGCTTCATTTGTTAAGTTGTCAATTTGACCAAGGAAACATAACACAAATCATAACTATAAGCTACTGAAGATTGTTTACAATTCCTTTCTCGATCAAAGAGAAAGAATTGCTCAAAATTTCCACCAACAAATGAACGACCTACACAATTCCTTTTAACCTAAGGACACTATAATCAACCTCAATCCTGACCAATCCTACAGCTTCACTAGGTCTATTAATCAGCTAACAAATCAAGAATACAACACGGAATGCTATGTCATTCGAATTGCCCAAAGATAATATACCTTTCTCGGCACCTTTTGGGTAAGATCAAGTGTAGAATTATTCAAAGATAATGCAAGAAGAGAAAACAAACACAAGTGTTGTATAATCGAAGCAAAGCTATACGAACTCTCCCATGGAAATTTACAATTTGACTAACTTTTGAAGTGAAATTATAGAAAAGAAAAGAGGAAATGGAAAACTCACTCTAAAGAATCCAGCGGAAATGGAACTCTTTGAATCGATAGGTGCATGGCAGTGTCTCAGTTCCGGTGACCGGAGACCGCCGGCTGACGGAATCACGACGGAAACGTCGCTGATTACACCCGAAATCTGCATTTTGTTTAGCGAGAAGAAGCGGCTAACCAAATGAAAGACCAACGACGAACCCCTCGAGAAGATATACAGGATTACGTTTTTTCCCTTTTTTTTTTTCCTTTTTTTTTTTGAATAACTATTTATTATTAGATTAAAATACTATTTTCACTAAATTTTATTTTATTTATTGGTTCATATTTATTAATTATTATTTATTTATTTATTATTAGTTTTTATACTCTAAAATTTTCAATTTTAGTTGTTAAAAATAATTATTGTTATTAGTTTTCGAAAAATTATTTTAAATGACAAAACTGTTGAAAATATTTACAAATAATAATTACAATATATCTGTGATAATCCACGATAGACCATGATTAACTGTTGTGTCTATCATGACACAAATAGACACATAATAGTATATTATTGCGATCTATTGCAGTCTATCGTAGATAGACAGTGAAATTGTAATATATTTTTAAATATTTTGATTCATTTTCTTATATTTAAAAACAACGCTTAGTTTTATGATATTAGATTTTCATTCACATAGTGATATATTTTCATACTTTCTACATTTTCATGAGTTCAACATGGATATGAGGGATGAATCGACATTTATTATATCATGAGAAACATTATGAAACATGAAAAATATTCAACAAAGTTTACTAATATGAATATAATATTAATAATAAATAATTTAACTTGTTTAAAAATCGTAAAATATTTTGAAGATTGTTGGGGAAGAATGTGCTTATCTAGATCCATGGGAGGACTTAATGTTCGTGATCTACAAAGGTTTAATCAAGCAATGATTTTCAAACAGGAGAATTTTGGAAAATTCGACTTCTTTTGTTTCTTTAGTCCTAAAAGGTTTGTATTTTGAAGATTATTCTTTTTTTTATGTTGTGGTTGAGCCTAATTCTTCTTTTATTTAGAAAAGTCTCATGTGGGGGAGAGGTCTATTATCAAAAGAACTAAGATATAGAGTTGGAGATGGATCTTCTATTCACATGTTTTTAGATCCTTGGATGCCTAAACCTCTAAGCTTCAAACCTATTTGCGTTAACCCTTTATCTGTAATTATGTATGTTTCTGACTTTCTCCTCCCATCTGGTACTTGGAATGGTGAACTGTTGAATGACTTATTAGTTGAGGATGATGTTCAATGTATTTTGACTATTCCTGTTAGTAGAACTATTCAGGACAGGTTAATATGGCACTATGATAAGTCTAGTTCTTACTCAGATAATAGTGGATGTAAGCTATTTATGAGATTTTTTATTGCTGGAGAAGGATTGAGTACTCACTTTATGGCTGCCATTTGGGAGAGAGTATGGAAAATGAAGATCCCTGTCAAAATTCATCATTTTATATGGAGAGTTCTACATGAAATTCTTCCTATGAAAGTGGTGTTACATCATAGAGGTATGGATATTCATACTTACTGTCTTTCTACTGTGAAGAATCAGAAACTATTGATCATGTGTTATTTTGTTGTTCTCGTGGTTTGGAGATTTGGAGTCATTTTTCATGATGCCATCTGATTTAAGATTTCAATTTAAGTTTTGAGGATAAATGGTCTCACCTAAATGCAATATGTTCTCTTGAAGAGCTTGGTTTAACCGCACTAACATATTGGAGTATATGGAATGATTAAAATCAATTGATAAATGGTTCCTCTATCCTAATATTATTGTCCGAATAGCTTGGATACAAAATTATTTGCAGGAAATTTTTGTTTGTAATGAGCCCTAGATTTGTACTACAGTTGATTCTTTATCCATTTATGTCCTTCATCTTGGATTCAACCTCCTGAAAATATTATTAAAGCAAATGTAGATGTTGCTTGGAAACTAAATCTTTCATCTGTGGGAATAGGAATTGTTTGTAGGGGTTCATTCGGAGGTCTCACAGCACTTGCTATGGATTGTTTCAGTTTTATTCCTTGTCCTCCTTCATAATTAAGCGCAATACTTGAAGGTGTCCGACTTGCAGAATTAATGAGTTTTTGTAATATACTAGTTGAATCTAACTGTTTAGTTGCTATTAATTTGCTTACACGAAAGGCAATATCTCATTGTGAGGATGAATGTTTGATTGAGGAGATTTTGAGGAATCCCACTAAGTTTAATTCTATTTCCTTTGTTTATGTTAGGAGGAATTTAAATTTGATAGCTCATGAAGTTGCAAAAAGAGCTAGGTGTTTTAGGCTTTCGGGTGTTCGGTGTAATAATTTTCCAAATTGGATGATCTTATTTGTTAAGAATGATGTAAGTGTTTCTGTTTTCCCTTGAAGTTTAATGAAGTATTTTTTTTAAAAAAAAAACGTAAAATATATATATGTTAATTCAATTTTTTATTATAATTTTTTACAAAAATATGTCTACATTGACATTTTATCGATATTTCTATCTGTATTTTTTTTAAAATTAAAACATTGCCATATCCCTTAATAAAAAAAAGAAAAAGAAAAAGAAAAAGAAAATCTCTATGAATATTTCCTTTAAATTATTTAGAAATATATTTTTATAGTGCATTTTTTTTTGCATGAAAATTATTATTATTATCATCATTTAATCAATTTCTATAAAATTTAATTTGAATGGCTAAATCTGCTTTATTGAAAATATAAAATTAAATTTGAACCATTAAATGTACATAGACTAAGACTGGATGTAACTCAAATAGAGATCCAAGCCTTGCAATTGCGATTGTTGATATACGTTAGTTTTTTACCAAGAAAAAATATATGTATGTATTCACAAATTTTAAACTTCCCATCTGGGAATATGTAAATATAAATGCAATGGTTTGATTTTTTTATATTTTTTTTCAATGCTAAATAAAATATGTCAACGTAAACATAAACTCAAGTGATATAAAAAACATATCATTAACTAAAATATTAGAAGTTTGAGTCTTCTAAATTTTGCAATGTGTTTATTTTAATTTTAAACATTAAAAGATAATAGGAAACAAATTTCTTGTCAGACTTCAAATCCTAATGAATAAATAACAAAGAAAAATTGTACTAAAAAAATAAATAAAATAACAAAGGAAAATTAAACCTAAGGTTGAGACAATGAATTTTTTCTTTTCACAATTTATCAACCATAATTTTAATAAAACAATTTCTCAACCATAGTTTTAATCTTTCTAAGTAAATATTTAAATTATTAGCCAAAGACTACATTTTTTTTCCTTCTAATTTTCAAAATTCAACTTGAATATTGATAGTATTCCTACTATTTATAAGCTTAACTTCGTAAACTAATCAAACATGTATTTAAAATTAACAAAAAAATATAGGAAAAATTTCAAAGATGGAAAAAATATCAAACTATTTACAAAAATAGCAACAAAAAAAAAAAAAAACACATAAATTTCTATCAACGTCTATCACATAGTATCAATGATAGACTTCTATCAGTTTCTATCAAAGATAGACACTTGTTAGACTTTTATCGGCCTCTATCAGCTTCTATCAAATAAGATTAAATTTTACTATTTTATGTAAATAGTTTCTCTTATTTTTCTATTTTTTTAAACAAAAAAAAAACAATTCTTTTTCATTTTCCATTTTACATCTCAAATTCGGGTAAAAAGCTTGGACATTGTAATTTTTAAAGCATGTTTAAAGCATGTTTGCAAGTGATTTTAAAATTGCTAAAATCATTTATATCATGTTGAAAATCATTTCATAAAATGTCTATAATCATTCCAAACTAATTTAATTTTGATGGTATAAAATATCACTTTTGAATCATTAATAAAGACACTTAAAAATGATTTTGAACTTGACAAAATCCATTTTAACTATTTCAAACCCACTTCTAAACATTGATTTTACCCTATGACAGAATCATGGTATCATACAATCTAAGGAAGCAAGACCATAACCTAAGTTGTTAACCTAATCAGGGATTTTAAAGTAGAGATATTGCTTATAAAGAAAATAGAAAATTTTGCCCAAAATTTTCAGCTCTCATTGTTTGTACACTGAGAAACAATGCAAAGATATTGGAGCAATTTGCTAATAGTTTATCTTCTACTTGAAAATGAAATGCATGGTCAGAACAAGTTTTGGTTGCTGTTCTTGAAGAATGGATGTAAAATCCTAGTGATGGAAATACAGAATACGAGTATGAATGTGCTGCAACTCAAATCAAACTGTTAAAAAGCATACCAAAATGCCTCGATTTCGACCTCAACTTGGCACAAAAATATATTTTACACTGAAAAAACTCAAATGAAATGTTGCATGACACTCATCAAATTTGGATACAAGGATACTACACAGAGCTTCGGGTTAAAGACAGCATCCATAAGAATCAACTGTCCCGAGACGACACGAGTCAGTTTCTTAGAAAATGTTTTAAGTTATCCAAACTTTTTGGCTACTAACTGGTTAGGTTATGTGACTGCAGATGAATTAAGCAAGGATGGTAGATCCTAATTACCCCTTAGCGAGTCGGGTCTGGGATGTACGACATATCCTAATTACCCTTTGGTGAGTTGGGTCCGGGATGTATGGTGACCTTCTTTATTAAAATTTTGGCCGTCTTTGGCAGATCTTGGATCTTCATTTCCACCATTATCTCCAAGCCTCCTCTGTAGAAAATAAAAAATCAGACCGAGTTATACATACAAGGAAAAAAAGGAAAAAAAATGCCTCCTCCTATGGTTCAATTTCATATCTATACAAAGTTACTTCTACTCTGTATTGAATATCAAACTTGGCATCCATGTACGGAGTTCAATCTTTGAGTCCGAAAATCAAATCTATGGATCTTAGAGCTCTTGTTTGGAATGATTTTCTAAGTGCTTAAAAAATATCCTCAAGTGCAACAGGGTTTCTAAATACTTTGAAAATCATTTCAAACAGATCCTTAAGAAAAGATCTACCAACGTGGTGAAGTATTAACCCTTTATAGAACATATAAGTGACATAGCAAGGTTAATTACAGGGGTTTTATAGCTTCAAGACAATTATGGCCTTTATTTATTTATTTTGTGTGTGGCTTTATTGAGATAAATGGTTAAAATGGCTAGATTTCTGGTTTTTGGCATCACCTTGAGAGAGGCATTTTCTGAAAGAAGTTGCTCGTACTCACTCCTAATCCTATCCACTTCAGATCTAAGACTCGCATTTTCTTCCTTCAAAGCTTCAGCGCGCTGAGACAGCTCGTCGCATTCAGCCTAAATAAATTTAAAAAGAAAATGAAACATGCAGGAAAAACTACTTAATTAAATAATATGGCTACATGAGTCTAAGATCGTCCAATTTGATTATAAACCTTAATGATGCATAGTTACCTGTTTACGCAACCGAGATCTACGAGCAGATTCTCTGTTTGACTGCTTCCTTCTTTGTCTTTTCAGCTCTCTTTCATCCTGAATTCACCCAGAAAACAAAAGTAATTGATAATAATAATAATGGATCTCTCTCTTCATCTGAAAAGCACCAAAAGCTATGAAAGAAGGATATTTTTTTTTCCTTCAAATTGATAATCGGTCAAGATTGGTTCAATCAAAACATACAATTTGATGTCACTTACCTGGCTATACTAGAGAATTATTTTACATTTACACACCGAAAACACCAAAATCATACATTACAATTACCCATTAGTTAAAATAGTGCACCTGGGTATGAGAAGAAGCGGATAAACTCATTGTCATCGATACGGTGGACTGACACAAGTACGTTCTTTTTATCCTTTCTTCCTCCCTTCCCAATTTAAATTGTTCAATATTTTATAACTTTACACAATTAGTGAATTAATGAATACAATGTGTCTATATGATGACTTTGGACATCTGATCCCACTCATGCACGCTAAATCACCAATCACATCAGCTTGCTTTTGGGTTGATCGGTGATTTAATATAGTATCAGAGTAGGAGGTCCTATTTTTTAAACTTTATGATGTCATTTACACCTTGATTAATATAGAATTCTACATGGTGGGTCTCCTACGAATTTTCAAGCCCACAAAGTGAAGAAAAGTGTTGAAAGTATTGATATATTTAAATTTATCACAACCCATTGGCTTAAGCTTTTGGGTTAATTGGTGATTTAATAATGTGCAATGTTTGAAAAAACTGAACCAACCTGTAACCAAGGCTGTGGCGGAATGCCTTCTCGTGACCCAGCAGCAACAGCTCCTGCAATCGGAGCCGGAGGGACCTTCCCACACAATGAAGGGATGGCAGAAGTTGTTGGGGTACCCCAATAATCCATTCCTATATTCAAATTTGTAGCAGGACCTGTAACAGCTCCAGAAGCTTGAATTGGTATCATGGACATCGTCTGGTTCACCAATGGATGCGCAAGACTATGTCCTTCATTCTGAGAACCATGCATCAAACCATTAGGAGTCCCTCCACCTGTACCAGAGACAAAAATTCCTTGTTGATATAAAACACCGAGTACACTGACTGAATAATAGAAAAAATTCCCAAACCTTCTAAAGAATCTTTCCCAGAACCAGATTTTAGTTGTGAATCCTACAAAAATCAGGGAAGGCTGTGAAGCTAAGATAGATCAAATTACATGTATCAGAACAGAACCCAAGTGGTATAAGGGACACCCTCAAACAACAAGAGGTTGACATATAGCATTTACTTCAATTGCAAATGTAAAACAACAATACAAACAAATAGGAACAAACGGATGTTTATCCAACCTCAAGCTACAGATATTTTGTTAACACTTTAGTAATATTATAAATAACTCATTATGTGTTTTCCCTCCATAAGTAAACTTTTTTTTTATAAGAACCCTCCATAAGTTAACTTTTAAGGTTCAATTGTACATAACAACAAACACAATGAAACAGGGAACAGATTGCCCGGACTAGAAACTAGGGATCTTAGACCTTCCCCATCCATGCCCTTCCCTCATGAAATATGGAGGAATCTATAGGATAAACAGTTGCATAGTTATAAAGTGGCAGACACATACATTTTCAGAATCAGCACCACTTCTTTCACTCGTACCTTCACTTTCACTTTCAGCACTGCACAGTAGTGAGGTTCATCATCACATAAGCTAATGGTAAATGTGAAAGATAGGATATAAAATTAAGCACAAAACAAAATATTCATTAAACTCAATAGGAACTAACGAATGTCAACCTCAATATGACAGAATACTAGACTGGATTTAAGGTGTGCAGTAAGATGAACGGAGTTTACAGTTTATTATAGTTAATAGGAACTGACAGAAAAAATAAAAGCAGAAAACAAGGTCAATAGACAGAACCATTTTGAGGACTTAGAACAAATTATATTCTTGCTACCCTGCCCTGTATATGTTGCACTTGTGTCCATACAAAACCCCAATCACAAAAATCAAAAGCAACTAAATATGGTAGTCTGACCATTATGAATTGAAAGCACAACCAATCACCAAATAAATCTACATGACATGTCAGACCTTTTAGAATAAACTCCGTTAGCAGATGTTCCTGATGGTTTACCAAGCTCATTGTTCTTCCCAGTTATCATGCTTAGACTTCCCAGACTTCCTTTTGATCTTTTAATTGGCAATTTTTCTTTCAGCTCAGATGGCTTACCTTCTCCTTCCATGTTGCCTGGTGTATTCCCCTATGTAAAATTTTACAGTCCTACTCAAATTGAGAAAAAGACGTAATTAAAGACAAAATAATAAGCCAGTGGAACTGGAAACTTACAGAAGCCTCAGCGATGCCATTTGGAGAAGCTATAGCAAAAGGACTGTAAGGATATGATCCCTGTGACAAGCATGTGATTGTTAGTCCAAAATATCGAGAGAAAAAAGTTGCATAAAACCAAGATCTGCAGAAAAAATAAATCTACATAAGTACCGGAGGCATAGGCGGATGAGCATATATGCCACCATGAGGATACATTGCAACATACGGATGTGGAGGGGTTCCATAAGGCGGCATAATAGGCTGCATTAAACATTTAGATTTTAATCAGAAAGAAGAATCAAAACTATCTAGATGTTTCAGCTATTCCATCGTTTAAGAGTGAAGTTCAGAGAGAGAGAGGGATTCCTTATTTTATAGATGATTTCTTCTCCATAAAATATTTTATGCCCAAGCCAATTTGAAAATGACAGTGCTAAATTAGATAAAGATCAACGATTATGTTGACAGGCCAGGCTGATTATACATAGGTAAAAGAACATCTGAAAGCATAATAGCCAGGAATCATTACACCAGCGTAGAGAACTCTAAGATAATATTATTTATATGTTCCAAAAACATGTGTCAAAAGACTTTAGAACAGATCCTGTTCAAGTAAGGTCGTACATGTGTGTCAAAAGACTCAAAACCAAGAGAAGGACCTCTCAATAAAATATCTTTAAGATGCCAGCAACTCTGGTTTTAAGCTAATAAGCAGATCACTCATGAACTTAATGTTACATTTAAACCTGATTCCACCAACAATTCTCAAGTTTAGGGGTGTTCAAAAAACCCGATGACCCGAAAAAACCGATCAACCCAACCCAACTCGTGCGGTTTGGGTTGGGTTATCAACTCATTTGGGTTGGGTTGGGTTCAAATAAATGATAATTTTATGGGTTGGGTTGGTTCATAGGTTCACCTAATATAATCCAAACCAACCCGAATTTATTATTAACTTTAAAATATGTTTTTTTATTACTCATAACACAATTATTTATACATGTATTGATTTTAATTTTATTTAATTCCAATCTTTTTTTAATAATTTATTCTTTAACAACTCTCAAAATTAGTTTCTTTGCACTTTAGAAAGAAAATTTTCACTATATAAATTGAAATTAAATTGTTGATCTTAATTCAATATATGAAAATAATTTTAGATTTTTACATATTTATGTTTTGCTTCTTTTTAGAACAAAATTTTAAATAAATGACCCGATTAACCCGAACCAACCCAACCCAAATATTTCATGGTTGGGTTGGGTTGGGTTCATTTTTTAATAAGTGTTATTTGGGTTGAAAAAGTCTTTCAACTCAACCCAACCCATGAACACCCCTACTCAAGTTCAAAAGGGCTACCCATCTGAAATCTTTATCTCAAGAGAGTAGGAAAGTAATCAAAAGTGCATCTAACTATCCTTGGGACCCAAAAATTCTGAAAGTGAGAGGACTGCCCTTTCAGACACAATAAAGTTGTTAAGAAGTGTATGAATCAAGCGCTGTCTAAAATTAGACCAAGAATACCATCCACTAAATAAGAAATCTGCATAAGACAGTGGTAATCATCGCATGTCTGCATCTACTAAATCTCTTCATACTTTCAGACCGGTCATGGATCCACTACTCGAAAACCATCATCTCATACATAGCAGCAGTCTAGCTGCAAAAGGACATACCTGTACCCCCCACATATATGGGTGTGCCTGGGGGCTTGTTGCCAAATATCCAGGTGGAGGTATTGGAGAATATGCCTAAAGAAAAAGGGGAAAAAACATGAAATAGGACAAGAAGTAAACTGCAAGGCATATCCAATAGTTAACCATATTAACTTGAGGCTTTAACAAAAAGAACCTGAAATCCTGACCATTCAGGATTAACAGTGCCAGTGCTTGTGTTTGGAGACTGTTCCTGAAAAAAAGGCAAAACTATACAAAATTTAAGAAGCAGCTATGTAAAACAATAAAATTTTAAGGCTAAATTTCTCAAGAAATTGGAAATTTTAGAAAATTATGTCACTAGCCTCCATAAGGTAGAAGTCTTGTCTGATAGACTCAAAGTTCACTTCGATCATTTTGAGGAAACAGAACGTTCACGAATCAAGGATATCTAAAATTCTAGATGTCTGGATATTTGAATCCGTGGTGATTGTAAATTAAGGTAAATCTTGTTTGTCTTGAAGTATTTATACATAAAAGGTTTTTAGGAATGCTGGATAATTGTATACGTTTTGCAGGATTTCTAGAAATATAACCAAATTGCTATTTTTTCCATTGACGCTCCTATGGTTAACTTTGTTGTTTAAAATTTTTCATACATAAAAGTTATTTAAATTAAATGAATATTTCATATGACATTAATAAAACATACAAGCAGACCTGCGTAGTGGCAGGTGTTGTCTTGGATTCCTCCTTCGTGGACTTATTCATCTCACTGCCACCCATGATTCTATATCAAACAGACGCCACCTTCCACCAAAGATTCAAAACATCCTACATCAAGAAGAACATAAATCATATCAGTTGTTTCTATTCCTCAGTTTCACACTAACCAAGCTATAGTAGTCTTAGTTTCCTTCGATGCATGAAAGTTGGAAAAAACCTGATAAATCTTTTCATCGGAATATTATATGTGACGCAAGAAAGAGAGGGAAGGAGAACCATCAACTTCACTGCCAGAGGAGCTTAAAAGAAGCTACTCAAGTTGGCTTGAATCAATCTTACCTTATCTTTTCCATTTGGAACCAGAAATTCTCCCTCTTGGTTTACAGTTCATGGAAATATAAATTTAGTTTCCAAAATATAGCTACAAGTAGAAAAGATTCGATACTGACCTTAAGCATTATTTATTTATTATTATGGAAGCAAAATATACACATAATTGCAAGCTTTTACCAAGCTTATCTTCAATACTCGAGCTTTCTTTTTTTTCTATTTTTCTTTTTGTTTTTCAAGCTTTCTTCTACTTTTGTCTGTACTATATCACTTCATTTACACTCAAGATTGTGTTGACAATCTGCCTCTTGGAGATAAAAGATGACTGACTGAAAGAGACAAAGTTTAATAAGACTCTTTTCATCCTTCTTGGGTCAAAGGCGATATCTATACTATACACTTTCACAACCACCTTCCTTCAAAGAGTAAAATTTTCCTGATTTCATTGGCTAGAAGGAAAGTAGTGGGTTCCAACATGACGATTACCTTTTTCTTATATTGATAGAAATATAGAAAGTAGAATAAGTATAGAAGAGAGAGCCACACACACACACACACACACAAAATATATATATATATATATATACACGAAAAACCTTTGTAGATAACACCCCAAAAGGAAACTTTGGAGACTTTGGAGTGAGCCACACTCCAAGCCTCCTCCTAAAATTGCTCATGGCCTTGAAGTTTCCATCTTATTTTCTGACCAAAATTCCCAAATAAAAGCGAGTAGCAACCCCACTTGCCAGAGAATCCAACCTCTATTGTAAAGGAGGATAGACGATAAGCTCCTCCACCATATCCTCATAATTCCTACTCAAAATCAAACATACATAAAAAAATCTCCAGAAACTTCCCACAAACCTTCATAGCAAAGGGGCACAGGACAGCTTCCTCAGTAAAATTAACATTTGATCTTAAAAAAGTGAAGGTGGGTGGAAAACATGAGGAAATCCTTACTATAGAAAGATACTAATGAGTCAAATGGCTGGAATATAATGGCTAAAGGAAGGAGGCAAGAATCCATTTTTTTTTTCATCAAGTAGTTTCAGCTGAATGGAATCAGACATAGGTTCAAAAGTAAATTAGTAGATAGGAGATTGAAGCCCACATAGATTCACTCTAGAGCCAGGAGGTGAAGGGATCAGTTGCATTGCGAGGGATTATATATGGGAACCCTTGCAGAATTTAATGACTTCAATCTTTCCTGTCTGTTTCCACATAAATATGTTAATTTTCATTTACCATCAAATTTCATGGTTGCATTAGTGAAACCGGGTGGATAATTGCCTTTCGGTGATTCCAGTAAATCAAAACAAATAATAACAATTATAGCCCCCAAATTTTCAATTCTTCCCGGAAATTCTGCATACAAGACAAATAAATAATGAAACTAAAAGACCAACATGATTGCAAGCGAAAAAGTAAAAGAAACTTAACAAAATCATAGCAAGTATGCATGAAAGTTCAATTATAACACAACAATTTCTTTCAACTACTGCCACTTCAACACCAAACAGAGCGAAGTCGCTAAGAGAAATTCAACCCCAGTTCAATGCGAGAATCGATGGATTTGTAAGCCGCTCGATTGCGAGAAGAACATGACATGAACAAGAATGATGCAGAGATGAATCTGAAAATACGTAATGGCGTAATCGGAAGTACAATAAGTAAGGAAAGTAGGAGAATTTTCATACGAATTTCGTCGATACAGAAATTGCTGGAGCTTGAAGCTTGAAGACCTGGAGAGAGAGAGTAATCGGAGACGAGGGAAGGGAAAGGAGAGACCACGGAGCAGAGTCCGGGGTTCGAACCTCGACGTACGTCGTCGGTGACGTTTTTCACTGTTTTCTGCAGAACATGTCCAACTCTATTTTCTTTTGTTTCCTTTTTATTTTTCTTTTTCTTATATTCAAGTTCTAATTCACTTCTTTTTATTTTTCTTTTTCTTATATTCAAGTTCTAATTCACTTCCTTTTTTTTCTTTAAAAAATATGGTATTGAGTCAACCAACCTCTTAGAGTAAAATGTAATTTTCTATCAATGATATATATTAATATCGATAATATTTATATCTATCGATATCTACTTTGATATTACTAATACTTATCAATTTTTAACCGTTTGCTATATCTAAAAATATTTTCACAGTTTTGTCATTTGAAACAATTACATATTCTTCTAAATTGCGGAAATTTTTAACTTTCAAAGATTTTCATTAACATCTTCCGATATTAAAAAAAATTTTAAAATCCTTGGTAAGTCTTTCTAAAGATACCATAGATTGAAGCGAAATTAATATACTTAACCTTTAAAAAAATGGTTAGAATTAGTAGACATTAATCTTAAAAACGGTACGTGAATATTTAATAAAAAAACATAAAAATATAAATCTTGAAACTTATTAACGAAATTGAAACAAAACTCAAATCTAAGGATAAAATTCTAACAATTTGAAAGATTAGAATTAAATTGAAATCAAATTCAAAACCTAAAAACTAAGGTTGTTTGGTAACCATTTCATCTTTGGTTTTGAGTTTTTGAAAATTAAACCCATTTCTTCACGTTTAATTACAATACTCTGCATCATTTTAGTATAAGAGTTGAATTCTTAGCCAATTTTGAAAAGTAAAAGCAAATTAAAAAAAAAAAAATACTTTATTTAGTTTTCAAAAGTCGGCTTGGTTTTTTAAAACATGGGTAAAAAGTAGATGACAAAATAAGAAATTTAGAAGTGAAAGTGATGTTTGTAGACTTAGTTTTAAAAAACTAAAAAACAAAAACCAATGTCCCATTTGATAACCATTTAGTGTTTTATTTTTGTTTTTTAAAATTAAGCCTATTTCGTCTACATTTCTTACAATAATTTGCATCTTTGTTAAGCACAATGGTTGAATCCTTAACCAAATTCCAAAAATAAAACACAATTTTTTTTTAAAGCTACCCTTTTTAATTTTCTAATTTTGGCTTGGTTTTCTAAACCATTGATGAAAAAATACATAACAAAGGAAGAAATTTGGAGGTAGAAGTAGTATTAATATGCTTATTTTAAAAAACAAAATAGGTACCAAACAGGATCCAAATTATTATCAAATGGAGCCTAAAAGTTTAAGAGGGTGACATTTTGAAATTTAGTCAAATCTATGGACGAAAAAAGTATTTTTCTAAAAAAAAAAAAAAAAAAAAAAACAGATCCTAATCACTATTTTGTTGCCCTATTGGTGTCTTTATCAAATTTGGCTGCCAAGTCTTAGTATCTTTTCAACTCTTTATATCTTATTCTTAATACATTTTTTAATTCTTATTTTAGTATAAAGGAAAACAAATTTAACTAATATATAAATAATTGGCTTATGTACTAGTGATCTCATGTACCCATGGCCAATGGTCTTCCAACCAAATCTCGTTTCCTACCCTTCATCTTTTACATACTCAAAACTCTTGGAATGTAGAGGATCTAAACATAACATCAACAAGGATTTGGAGCTCATTTTCATAATCGTAGCATCTCATAAGAAGCTTTCAAATGATGATGGTCTATTTCCATCCAAAAAGAGTAAAGTCCTACCTAAATAGTTAGGTTGGCTCTATGAAGTAAGGTTAATGACTCTTAATTTCGTTTGATCTTATTCGCTTTAATATTAAACTTGAAAGAGTCGGATGGAAGAGAGTGTCGACGATGGGGATTCAACAGTACTTGCACTGACACATTTTGGATTAGGGGCAGAATGTTTCGCCATGCATCCCCTTCTTCAGTATAGATAACAGATTCTATATCGTTTGGAATAGGTGCCAATAAGTGGATTCCAAGATTCTCGAGCTGGCATAATTTTGGATTTAAGATAGAATGTTATGTCATGCATCCCTTTCTTCAATCAGCTTCAAAGCTCATTGAATTTTTTCATTGTTGGACTTTGTGTTGATACATTGTTATTGTGTCTTCTCCATATATTGAAATTGTTGCCATGAACATTTTTATATCAAAAGAATCCAACATCATCAATGTCCTACAAGAAATATGGGAAATATAATATCATAATGACCATGATATAGATGGTAAAGAATCTTTAGGTCATTTCTACTAACTTGTTTAATAGTAATTGTATCCTTGTAGGTTGAGTTCATAATCTGTTTAGTTCTAACTTTCATTGGATACATCTCATACTTTATGTATGTTATTTACACCATCACCAAGTGACAAAACAACCCAACCATATCCTCCCATCTCTAAATTCCCTCTCCCCTAAGCATGTGTTGTCCACTCTCTTCAAAAATGACTTTTACTGTGAAACCCGAATTTTCATTTTTCCTACTTAAGCAGGAAACTGGGAGAATTAACTAAGTGTAAGTTAAATCCTATGTTAAAGAGAAGGAAAATTCTAAGTGTTTAAATAGATTGTTTAGTAGCTTTGAGATAAGCCTTAACTAGTGAAAATTTGGTTAAGTATGAATCCAAAAAGAACCATGCGTTGGAGGTTAGAAAATGGCTAAGTGTTGTGCCATGCATTGGACATGCTCATTTGAGAGGTTATTTGGGTATTGAGGGAAGCCAAAGGATGGCCGAGAGGAAAGGCTATGTGTGGACAAGCAAGCGACAGCCAATGTCTTGAGAGGTTAGCAAATCATGCGGCAGCCTCAAGTGTGCGCGGACATGGGCATTGGGCGTTGGAGTTGCACGCACTGGACGATCGTGTAACAATAAGTGGGCGTTGGACGATCGGGTAATAAATGAGCAATGCTACACAATGAGGTAGACGATCGTGTAGCAAATGCGTAGAGCTAAGCGATTGTGCAGCACGGTGCCTGTCTCTTATACACATCTAGATGTGTATAAGAGACAGATGCTACACAATGAGGTAGACGATCGTGTAGCAAATGCGTAGAGCTAAGCGATTGTGCAGCACGGTGCAGTGCTAGACAATGTGGAGAGTCGCGCTAAATGATAGCACTATGCGATGGGCGATAGCGTTAGATGATGAGGCGTTGGCACTGTACATTGGCATCAGTGCTAAACGATGACGTTGGACGATGGCACTACGCGATGGACGTGATCGTTAGACGATAGTCGTGACGCACTAGACGATAGTCGTGATGCGCTAGATGATAGCCATGATACGCTAGACGATAGTTGTGTTGCGCTAGACGATGGGCATCAACGCTACACAATGGGCATCAGTGCTACACGATGATCAAGAGTTGTACGGTAGGTTGTGTGCTATGCAATAGGCGCAGGTGCTATGCGATGGTGCTATGCGTTGGATGATGAGTGGCAACATTACTAGACGATGAGCTAGGCGATAGGACAAGCCATGGTGGACGCATGGTGAAATGTCTTTGCATTGCTAAGGCTGGCAGTACATAAGGCTTATGAGGTTAGTGTGTGTTGGTCTTGAGCAAGAGACTAAGGACGTTGATAAGCAACAAGGACATACATGCCTTGGTCATAGGGGATGCATTAGCAAGAGGCTAGGCGATGGTAAGCTATACCATGAGGCGTTGAGTTGAGACCTAGCTTGACTCAAAGGTTGTTATGCGTTGGTAATGCGCTATATGCTAAGGACATTCGAGTGCATGTGGGCGCATAGGATAAGGCTTGAACAAATAGTATGCTTTGGAAGAGTGTTGGTCATAATCTTAGTTGAGCACACAGGCCAAAGATGAGCCATGCGAGAGAGGGAAGATATGTGGCCAAGGATGCGATGTCTTTAGTATGACTCAAGTGATGTGTTGATAAGGAAGCCATGGGCTGATGATGGCTAACCGAGAAAGGGTTAAGATTAAGTTAGTAGGAGGTAAACTTCATGCAAAGGAAGTGTGCATGAGGAGGACAACTCAAAGTAGGACGTAGATGTACCAAGAAGCTTGTAAACCAATTTGGTTGAGCTAGATGAAGGAGAAACTAAAACTTCAAGTTGGAGGTGGCAAGAAGCTGTGTTGGCACATAGAAGAAGGGGCGCCTGGACATGCGGCCAAGCAGGAGGTGTCGGTCTTGGAGAGATTTTGGACGCCTATAAATAGGGCCAAGGACTTCCCTTCAGATGATAAGTCGAATTCTCTTCAAATTACATTAGGAAGAGTGTATGAGGGTTGTTATGAGGAAACTATGTGTTGATGAAGGAATGCATGCGTTGGTAGCAAGACCATGTGTTGGTCAAGAGGTTCCAAAAAGAGGAGATGTTGTCGGACAGGAAGGTCTAGAAGTAGCATTAACTTGGGATGAGGATATCTCCCAGAATACTCGTGTGTTTGGAGTGATTCTAAAGCCACCTAAAATCTATGAGAGTCTAGTTTTTATGGTAGACTTTCGGAGAAGAAGATTCAAGGAATCGTGCTGGGGAGTAAGGAAAAGACAGAAGGGTCAAGCTGTCGGATAAGCTTAGGCTAGTCTTAATGATTTGAGGATTTCGGCCAAACCACGAGATCTTATGAGCTAAGATTTTAGGGTAAGCTTCCTGAGACAATTTAGAACATGTCTACAGAAAAAAGTATCTTAAAATAAGGTCTGAAACTATGAGTAATCTAAGATGATAATTGAATCTAGAATCTAGGGTTCAAAAGGGAAACCAAGGAAACCTAAGGAACTTCAGAGAGGAAAGTTCCTAACCAACCAAGGTGAGTGGTTATATTATTTTTACTGATTGTATGTTGATTTCTATATATATAGGAAAATATATATATAGGTTATCTGTGGAAATTGGCATGATCGCGATATGTGTTTCTCTCGATTTGATTGTTATTATGCTTGTTGAGATATTGCTTGTGTGATTGTGCTGGAAACTAAAATTGTACCCGGGATTTAGTTAGCATGCTTGAAAAAGGTACTTGGTAGGATTAGTCAGCTTCGTTGGCAGGAAAATATAGCCAAGATACCTAAGCATAGCTAGCGAGATTTAGTTGATGTGCACATTCGGCGGGATATTAGGGTACTAAGAAGGTTTCCATGGGATTTGTTTGTACATTTTTTTGGGATACGTACAAGAGTACCCGGGAAATACATGATCATGCCAGGGGTATCCAGTTGACAAGCTGGGGTAATTAAATTTATTGTGTGGTAATGTTGTTGATTGTAGAATTATTTTTCCAAAGATGAATTTCTGTAATCAAACTTATGTCTTCCCCCCCCCAAAGGTAGCAAAAGTTGAGGAGTTCCAGGCTGCTGCTAAGGTCAAGGCCTGCCACAAGCCACAGTTACACTTCCGGCATTTAGAATGGTTGATGTAAACTTTATAGTTAAGTCTTGGAGCTGTATAAACGTTATATTACTGTGATAAAATGGGCATACTTAATCAGTTGTTATTATCTCCTTAACTTAAAGTTTACTGAGTGTAGTAAAGAGGTTCAGATGGGCAGTAGGTATCACAAAAGAGTGGTATCTGCGATCTCTCACGCCTTTCCTCAGGCTCAGAAGGCGAGCTCGGGGCGGGGTGTGATATTTACACTCTCATTCAAAATTTTACTTGGAGAAATGATTTTCACAAATTAAATTATTTTGGAAGGGAAAGGAAGAGAATGAGAAGAGAGAAAAAGTATAGAGAAAGTGGATGATTGTAGGAAATAAATGGTTAAGGGAGGGATAGGTGAAAGGTAGAGAGAAAATGAAGAAATATGAGAGGTTTTTCTTTTAAAATCAAAACTTCATAATCGAAACCAACAAACTAATCTAAACCAACAAACCAAATCACTTCCTTTCAAGGATCTGAGGGATGATAAAGTTTAGAAATATATATATCTACTATTACTACTACTAATAATAATAATTGTTTCAGTTTTTTTTTCTTTTTTAATTTTAAAAATCTAATATAATAAATTTAATTTATAATAAAATAAAACATGTAATGTTTAATTGAAACAACTATATGTAACAATAATATTAATTTTCTATATAAAATTTATAATTTCAATATAAGTATTAAATTTAGTTAATTTTAAATGATAAAATAATAAAATAAAAAGCAGAGATTTTTCCCCGCGGGGACTCAAATCCCTGAATAGGATTCCCCCACCCTGACCCCGACCCCAACTCCCCAACACGGGGAATGGGGATGAGGAGTGCCTCTCTACCCCGCCCCGACCTCGTTGCCATCCATAAAGCCAATTGTGTTTTCGAGGATAAACCTTAAGGAAATGGAGGGTTGAGAATTAGGATGAGCCTCAAAGAGAATAGCTAAAGATTCTATTGCACAAAAGGTAGCTTTATCAGACAACCCTTGACTGAACTTGATCGCATTCCTCTGATTCCATAAGCTCCAAAGTATCGTGAGGAACTTCCTCAGTTGCTCCTTAGGATAAAGTCTTCTTTATACAATTCCACTAATCACTAGCAAACCAAATGCCCTTACCACTCAAAAACACACCAACATTAGACAAGAAGAAATATTTTCAAATGCATCCTGCAGAAAAGGCTAGAGATATTAGCAACAATTAATTTCTTAAAAAGATTTACGAGTAGTGGAAATTATATCATTTATAATTTTCTAACTGACTACTTCAACTTTAAACAACACATCTAAGTTCCAAACAACCTTCCAAAAAATAGAAAGCTTGTCTTTGGATGATTGAAGTTGAGCTAGAATTCGAATAACTCCTCTCCAAATGATAAACACTTTTTCATAGAAAAATTACCTATCTTGCCCTCATTCCATATGATCTCATCTTCCCCAAGATCCTATGTGGGGAGATGATATAGCTTCTATATCACTGTTTGGCCCACTGATATACTATCTCTCTTTTTCACTTCCTCCAACATGTGCACAGTAACCCTCATTTAACAACTCTCTCAACTTCTTCAACCCCACTTCCTATGTCCCCTCTCTTCTCATACCCAACCGTCACTCTCTCCCCCCTTCCTATGACCCACTTACGTTTTTATTTCTTGTTTATTTCATTATACTTCCGGTGTAATTTGTTTCCACTATATCCATTTTATTAAGAAACCATGGTATTTTAATCGAGTTCCATGCAACCATTTTTTACATTCAATTTACATACATCATTTTTTCCTTTAATGTCCTGTGATAAAGTATATTAATAATTTATTGTCTATAAATTATATCATTCAAGTTTTCATTTTTATTTGCTTAGTATATCAATTATTTATTTGTATAATGCCCATTAAAAAAAATCACAATATTTTGGATTAAATCTTTGTACAGAATTTCAAAAAAAAAAAAAAAAAAGTTCTTCATATATAACATCAATATTCAAAATCTACTATTCAAAAACTTATTATAAAATCTCAATTGAAAACTCATCCGTGAATATATATGAGAAAAACCTCAATAAAATCCCCAAGGTTTTGTAAATGTCTCACTAAAATATTTAATTGACCATTCATAATCACTTAGTTCTCAATAGTTTTTAAAAATTAAATTTATAAATACTACCTCGTTTATTTTTATTTTTTATTTGTCTTACTTTTGAAGACCTTTTTTTTTTTCAAAATTCAAGTCATGATTGAAAATTTTATATATATATATATATATGTTTAGTATTAAAAAGTGTAAAAAGGTTTTAGAAAAAAAGCTGGTACGTCTATCCTTATTTTAGAATTAAATTTCGTATTTTTAAATATTGGTATTTCGTTAACTATTTACGATTAATCTTAAATTTTGATTGAGTTTTTTAAAACAACAATAATAAAGAATTATAAAAAAGACAATAATTGAATACAAAAAACCGAATTGATTACAATAATTGAATTATAAGATTTTTTTTTAAAAAAATAGTGTTCATACAGGCAACTTATTTTAGAGTACAAAAAACTGAACCAAATATACATATGAACTCTACACACCCAAACACAGACATATGAACTTAGACATAACAACTCTGTACACCTAAACACAGACATACGAACTCAGACAACACAACTCTGCACCTCAAACACAAACATCAGAACTCCAAACATCCTATATCATCTCAGTGCCCTAAACAACCCCTAAAATTCTAAGGATATCTTCTGCATTAGGAGAAACCTCTTTAACCAACTCACAATTCCCACCCACCATTCGGCAAAAGCAGACCGACCACTCGCTTCTAATCGAAATACTCTAACCATACAAGCTAGGCTTGAGATTACTAGAGTTGGGGATCAATAAATCTTCCGCAATATAAACATGATTCCCATCCTTAACTCACCATATGTAACCCTTCATAAACAAGTTTCTACGCCAAAAAATGCTTCTCCACCTATAAGACAGGTTGGAGCCTAACTCTTCCTTCAGAAAGTCACAACTAGGAAAGTACAAACCCTTTGAAAACTTCGACAACAAACTATCAGACTTTCTCACAATATTCCAATTACGAATAGCCAACATCGTCGGGTTAAAAGCCTTAAAACCTCTAAACCTCATACCACCTCCTCTTTGCAAGCACAGAGATGATATCAACTCATGAATTTTTTTTCTTCTCCTCAAAACGAATCCTACTAAAATTGATCAAACATCTTAAAGTTCCTTGCAAAGATTATCTCGTAGTTTGAAGCAACTAACGATATATGATCAAACCAAAAGGGAGTCAAATCCTTTCGGTCAAATCAAATAATATTTATAATCTCAATCTAACACTTCAAATAATAAATAGTATCGGTGGTAAGATCGGATCAAACCACAAGAAGCCTGAGATAAAATATCTTTAAGTTAAATTAATCTTTGGAAGGCAGTAAAAAACAAGAGTATTATGTGTGGTTAAATTAAATGCATTGAAAAATAAGATGCGGAATGTAAATTGCCAGGAAAGTAAAAGTAATTTATTCTAGTTTTTAGAGGTATCACCAATTGTTTGCTTGATCATAGATTCATCAAATTAACTTCTATATTGTCTAAGCTTAGCCAACTCACTTAGAAAAGCTAGGTGAGAGTCCAATTTATTAAATTAGTCAATTTAATTAGAGAGAATAATCCTAATTAATTTGGACTAACCATATTAAGACTTGAGATTACACTAAGGTGAATGTTCAATTTTGAAGCGCCTAATTAAACATTCAACATGATTCTTCCTAGGTCGATAAACCAATGCTTCATCATAAACAATAAATAACAAGTCAAACTAACCTTCTGCTACCTTGGATCATATTACAATTATAATGTCGCGTATTGTAATTTAATGTATGCCTAGCTAATGATCGTATATCGTTGAGCAAAAATACAACCATAAATATGCAAAGACAGTAAAAGAATCCAAATACAAAATAGAAACAATCAAAATTAAGAGTTCACGACAAGTCTCACTAGTTTACAATTGGAGAAAACCTAAAAAACTATGAATTGGAATCTTTACCTTCACATTGAGTTGAGAAAGCTAAAATAAGCCATCTTTCAGCCCAATTACATTGAAAATATTCAACTCAAAACCTAAAAATGTTGCAGATAGATAGAGGACAAAAAAGGGGGGGAAAACAAGGGGTCATTCGCCCAAAACGACTACCTGGATCAAAAGACATGACTTAAAAACTGAGCGGCAGATTTTATATTCGTGCGTATAGCGCCACGAAGTTGTCAAAATCCACTGCGTTTTAGCACCGCGCATGACGCTGACCAGTGCCTAAGCACTCTATCTCAGTGGCGATTTTGTATTTTTTTCTTCTTTGGCCTAATTTCTTTGTTAGGACTCCGAACTGATCCGTTTTAGCTTCATTTTCTCTCCTAACGCTCTATTCTACTTCTTTGATGTTGGGTGCCCATAAAATCATTAAATAAATCCATAAAATCAAATAACATTTTTCAATTAAGCTGAGCAAGATAGCACATTTTTATGCTATCAATATACCCTAAGATGACTTGAACCAAAACCTTAAACATAACTTTCTTTCCCCAACCAAAAACATATTACCTTCAATTCTGTAAAGCCCTCCATACCCTGTTATTGACCTATTCGAACACCCAATTCTTTAAAGATTCGTTGCATGACAGTATAGCCATTCAAAAGGTTTTGCAATATTACAAAAATGCTTCCGGTCATAATATTAATAGCATCAAATCAATGTATATAGCAAGCAAGAATGTTTAGCGAATAAACTGTGACAAATTAGTATCTATTTGGGAGTTGTGAGTTTGATTTTTACAGTTATCCTAATTCGAGGATTTAATTTGTACGCTAAAATGTTTAAGAATACAATATTTACACTTCTAAAAATTTGAGGGTTTAATTTTTACTGTTAAAAGTTTAAGGATGCAACTGTTTCCACCATCATACTTCAAGCGTGGTTTTTGCAATTTTTTCTTAATTTTATTAAAAACAAAGATTTAAATTATAATTGTAAACATAAATGTATGTATATATTAAAAGACATTTTTACATTAAAAAAAATCATATTTGAGTCATATGTTTCATAAATATCTTTAAATTTGAATTGTTTTCAAATAAGGCTTTTATTGTTAAGTTTGGACAATTTTACCTTTTTTTCCATTTCTTTATACTCGTTTTATATATATGTATATATATATATATATATATATTTTCATATTTATGAAACTCCCTTAATGTTGAGAGAAGATGCATTTATTATGTAGAGAGAAAATGCATTTAATATGGTTTTTTTTCTCATTTTCAATTAGAGAGAGAAAATGTATTTAATATGGTTTTTTTTTTCATTTTCAATTGGAGAGAGAAGATGACACTTTATTTTCCATTTCATTTTTCATGTTGATTTTTTATATTATGTGATATAGTTCGTTATTTGTTTTGACTTTTGAGTATTATGTGATATATCACTTGTGCCTATAATATATTCCATTATCTATTCGGAAATGTTCTAACAAATATATGAAATATACTGGTAAATATATTTGATATGTACTCAAATATAATTGACAACTTTTTTTTTTCCAGATTCATGATTGTTTTTAAATATACCTTAGAATATTGTATTAGATGCTTGCAAATATTCTAACCAATATATGAAATATATATGTACTCAAACAGATGGTTGTACCATTCAAAAGTTTCAATATAACCGTATCCATATGATAGTACAATATAAATCACAATATATATCGCAAATTTCATTTATATCACAATATATATCATAAATTCAAAGTAATCAGAAATAAAAAAAATATCTACTACAGTATATAAATCACAAATGGACTTAATGTTCAACGCATAACATATATATAAGCGTATATATCATAAAACAAGAAATCTAAACAAAAAAACCAACATTGTGTATATAAAATAAACGATTTATATATCACAATATATATGTGTACATTTATTCCTTGGTTTGCTCAAGAACTCTCCTTATCCTCATCTCTTCTTCTCCTTATCTTCATCTTCATCTCGTCTAGAACCCACATCGTCGACCATATTTGCTCGCCTCCGCATCGGAAGATTCACCCCACGTCATCCGTCTTCCGTTGCCAGTTGCTTGCAACTCACGCCGCCGAGAAGGAGAAAAAGAGAGGGAGAAGAAAGAAAAGGTTCAATTATAAGGAGAAAGAATAGGGATTCCAACGTTTTTCTTTTCTTTTTTCAAAAATAACATCAATGGGTGCAAAGCCCTACGGCTGTGTGTGGGGGAGAGTGAATAAAAAATTTAGGTATCTTTTAATTTTTTTTTGTTTTATAGAAAAACATGGATGGGGCCTTAATGGTAAATAGACACCAACATTAGTAAACATTTGTATTCTATTAGCCTATTTCTGAAATAAATCTAGTGTAGAAGACAATAATATAATATAGGCCTATAATTAAGGTTATGTATGTAGAAACCTTTTGTTGTTGAAGGTTTCCTAAGGTAAGGCCAATACCCAAAGGGTATTAGGATGAGGCATGGGAAAATGTGCATCTCGAAAGGGAAAAAAATAAATGTCTTGGGGTTTGAGCCGACCAATCAAATCGATAAATATATATCAATAAGGAAATAACTGAGTTGTGCTCGATCTGACACCCTACAACCTCGAGCTCCGAAAATAACTCTGGTATATGTAACTAGGGTTGGCAACAGGGTCGGGACGCGGGGGGTGGGGGGGGGGGGGAAGAACTTCTCATCCCCGTTTATATAATATATATATATATATATATTCTAATATTTATTTATAAAATTAAAAAAAGTTAATTGGGGACGGGGCGGGGATACCCTCCCCGTCCCTGACCGGGGACCCGATTATAATCCCCGATTTGACCCCCATCCCTGATCAAATCGAGGATTCCACACCCTGGTTGGGACGGGGACCCGACCCTGTGGGGATTTTTGTTACCCTATATGTAACTACATGCAATTGTTAGTGTTGGGATTGGTGTCCTAATTCTCTCGGGGTCTCGTAGTTTGTAAACTGTACACATTGTTATGAATAAAATAAGAGTTATTTTATTTGGCATTTACTCATATCCAATAAACCAAGTTCCATGGTTATTGTATGTAAACTTAAGCATGTATATGAGGTATACAAGTGAATCATGCCTTAAGTGATAACCTAAAAAGGTCTGTAGTATAAGGATTAAGGAGGGATACCTGATCCTTGTGACACTAAGGATACAACCTGCTTTATAGAGGTTTGCAAGTGTTGTGAACTACAAATGGTAGATCCTGACCATTAATGTGGAGACATGGGAGCGCAAGTGTCCTATACAAAGAGTTTGTATAAGATCGAACCACGAGATGACTAGTCTCTTTATATAACGCCGTTGATACTTGAGACTTACATCTCCCCTAAACGACCATAGGTGGCATGACCTCAATCCTTAGTGTTTTGGGAACTCCTGCTTTTGAGGGCAGTCTTTTGATTAGTATGAGTGAGAATGGTTAGATTGCCAACTCAACATGCCTACCTTTTTTGGGATTTTTCTGATTCGGGAGCTAGGAACTTAGTTACACGAGATGGAATTCAGTCCTTCCCCGAAGCAGGGGTAAGTAGATAGATTGCTCCCTTAAGGGCTGATTTCGGGTCTTGAACATAGTGGCCACGGCTTCTCTTTGGAAGAAAGGAATCAATCATAGTAGAACTATGACTTATGTTCATTAGAGGGATCAATGGTACTTAAGGAGTTAGATGCAATTACAGGAGCATAACGGTTATTGGCCCAGCTGTACTTACAACGATCTGTGAAAGGTTATTGCATTGTTGATTGGTTAATATGGACACAAAATATATCTGTAGTAAGAAGAGTGCAATTGTCGATCTTTAGTGAAGCGCCCAACAGTTAACAGATGGTGGATCCCGTGACTAAAGAGTTTAGTCAGTTATTCACGTACCGTTGGAGCTTCAAGCTACAGGTTCATAAGGTCCCCTTGGTAGCTCAATGGATTCAAGTTGAGAATTAGTTCTTGGTGTTGATTTTAAATGTTCAAATTGACAAGAGGAAATTTGATTATATATGATATGATCGGTGTGATGTATGAGATACATCAAGTGGAGGATTAATGTAAATGAGATTTACATTAAGTACCATGAAACAAAAAAAGAACTATGGTTTGTATGTTTCATGAAATGAAATATTAAAACTATAGGTTATAAATATAATATGGTAAGTTGATTATCATATATATTTAAAATAATATTAATTATTGGATAATTATATATTTTTCTCTAGTAACCAATTGAGTGGGAGGTTATTGGTAGTTTCATGGTAATCGTGAGATAAAAAGGAAAAATATTTTCCTAAATTTAGTAGAGTTTCTATTCTCGAAAAAACTCATGGATTGCTGTCAAGTGAGAATTGTTTTCACCAAATGATAGCTGAAAGAGAGACTAAATGATCGTGGAGTGACACTATGCAATAGTTCACTCAACTGGTCGTAGCTAGACAATTGAGGGGCATTTTCTATACGATAGCTTGCCTTCTTCTAAACGATTGAGCACTCGTCTATACAATAGACTCCTATCATTTCCCACTTGCTAAATCGTTTATATGATTGTTATTCCTCCAGTCTCTTCTTTTAACCAAGTCCACACAGAGCCCACACTTTTGGATTCTCACACCGAGAATATCAAGGTAGCCATTGTGGTGGTGTCTTACTCAACTCGACGGAGTCAAGGTTTTGGAGGCCGTTCGTTGGGTTCATGATCTTGGAGATCGTTGGGTTCGTGTTTGCTGATTGGTCGTGTTGTGTTGCAGTCGTAGTGTTCGAACGTTCGTGTGTTGCTGTCTTGGTGACCGAACGAGCATTTGTGATCGAGGGAGGTTGAAGCATGAGTCTTCAAAGGTATGATACTTTATCCCTTGATCTCTTATGTAAGCATGCTGTAATTTCGTATTGTGCATGACTTATAAGTTTTTGTTTCTTGATTGTAACTGTGTATGTTCAAATACGAATAGAATTTGGAACGATCATTCCGCTGCTCATGAAAATTCTCATGTCTGATTTTCTTCAATTGGTATCAGAGCTAGATAGTTCTGATATTCAATATTTCACTTCTGTTTTGAACTTCTTTTACAGTCGGTGTGTGAATCATGCCTTGAAGGCAAGCTGACCAAACGACCCTTACTGGAAAAGGTTACAGAGCCAAAGAAGCCTTGAAGCTTGTACATTCTGACCTCTGTGGTCCGATGAGTATTAAGGTTCGAGGTGGGTATGAATATTTTATCTCTTTCATAGATGATTATTCAAGGTATGGGTATCTATACCTAATGCGACGTAAGTATGAAGCCTTGACAAGTTCAAGGAGTATAAGGCTGAAATTGAAAACTTGTTAGGTAAGAAGATAAAAACACTACAATCTGATCGTGGTGGAGAGTATATGGACGTCCAATTCCAGAACTATTTGATAGAACATGAAATTACGTCCCAACTCTCGGCCCCAGGTACACCTCAGTAGAATGGTGTATCATAAAGGAGAAACAGAACCTTGATGGACATGGTTAAGTCTATGATGAGTTATGTTCATCTTCCAGATTCATTGTAGAGGTTTTGCAGTGGAGACTACATGTTACATTCTGAATAATGTTCCCTCGAAAAGTGTTTATAAAACACCTTTTGAGTTGTGAAGAGACCGTAAAGGTAGTTTACGCCACTTTAGGATTTGGGGGTGTCCAGTCCACATGCTTGTGACTAACCCGAAGAAGTTAGAACCGCGTTCGAAAGTTTGCCTCTTTGTAGACTACCCCAGGGCTGTCTCTTATACACATCTAGATGTGTATAAGAGACAGACTTTAGGATTTGGGGGTGTCCAGTCCACATGCTTGTGACTAACCCGAAGAAGTTAAAACCGCGTTCGAAAGTTTGCCTCTTTGTAGACTACCCCGGGAAAAAGAGGGGTGGATACTTCTACAAATGATATCTTCTTAGAAGAAGACCACATCAAGGATCATAAACCACGAAGTAAGCTTGTTTTACGTGATATTTCTAGTAAGATTGAGACTACTGAGGGTTCAACAAGAGTTGTTAAACAAACTGACAAATCAACAAGAGTTATTGAGGTCGATACATCTAGTCAACCAGCTCAAGAGTTGAGACTGCCTCGACGTAATGGGAGGGTTATGAACCCACGGGATCGCCACATGGGTTTGACTGAAGCCCAGAACGTCATTTCTAATGATGGGGTCGATGATTCATTGTCTTTTAAGCCAACAATAGAAGATGTTGACAAAGATAAGTGGATTAAGGCCATGAACTAGGAAATGGAGTCAATGTACTTCAATCAAGTTTGAGAGCTTATGGATCATCCTGATGGGGTAAAACCTATAGGGTGTAAGTGAATCTATAAGGAAAGCGAGGAGTAGATAGAAAGGTGCAAATCTTTAAGGCTAGACTCGTGGCAAACGGTTATACCCAGGTCAAAAGAGTGAACTATGAGGAAACTTTCTCACCTGTTGTCATGCTCAAGTCTATCAAGATACTCCTATCCATAGCCACATTTTATGATTATGAGATATGGAAAATGGACGTCAAGACTGGCTTTTTTAATGGTAATCTTGAGGAGACCATATATATGGCTCAACCATAGGGGTTCATAGTTCCAGATCAAGAGCAAAGAGTTTGCAAGCTTAATAGGTCCATTTATGGGTTGAAACAAGCGTCTATATCATGGAACATTAGGTTTGACAGTGCGATCAAATCGTTTGGCTTTGATCATAATGTTGATAAACCTTATGTTTACAAGAAGATCATCAACAACTCAGTAGCTATCCTGGTACTGTATGTGGATGATATTCTACTCATTGGGAATGATGTAGGATTTCTGACTGACAATAAAAAGTGGCTAGCTGCCCAGTTCCAAATGAAAGTTTTGGGTGAGGTGCAATATATTCTAGGGATCCAGATCATTCAAGATCATAAGAACAAGAGGTTAGCCTTATCTCAAGCATCGTACATCAATCAAATGTTGATCAGGTACAGGATGTAGGATTCCATGAGGGGTTTGTTACCCTTCAGGCGTGGAATTATTTTTTTCTAAGGATTAATGTCCTAAGACACCTCAAGAAGTTGAGGAGATGAAATGGATTCCCTATGCTTCAGCTGTTGGAAGCTTAATGTATGCAATGTTTTATACTAGATCCGACATTTGTTATGCAGTAGAGATTGTTAGTCGTTATCAGTCCAATCTAGGATTTGATCACTAGACAGCAGTCAAGACGATCCACAAATATCTTCGAAGAACAAGGGACTACATGCTCGTATATGGAGATAAGGATTTGATTCTTACAAGATACACAGACTCTGACTTTCAAACTAATAGAGATTCTAGTAAATCTACATCAGGGTCAGTGTTCATTGTGAATGGAGGGGCTGTAGTGTGGTGAAGCATCAAGCAAGGATGCATTGCAGACTCCACTATGGAAGCCAAATACGTAGTCACTTGTGAAGCAGCTAATGAGGTTGTTTGGCTGAGGAAATTCCTTACAAATTTGGAAGTTGTTCCAAATATGGATTTGTCGATCACCCTTTATTTTGATAACAGCGGGGCTGTGGCAATTTCAAAGAAACCTCGGAGTCATCTTCGAGGCAAGCATATCGAATGGAAATACCACTTGATTAAGGAGATTATGCATCGCGGTGATGTGATAGTGACGAAGATTGTGTTGGAGTACAACGTTGCTGATCCATTTACAAAAGCTCTCATAGCTAAAGTATTTAAGAGTCACCTAGAGAGTCTGGGTCTATAGGACATGTAACATCTTGTCTAGGGCAAGTAGGAGATGATACTAGGGTATAGAGTATGCCCTAGTTTATTGTATATTGTACTTGTATTTATCATATATTGTACATTAGTCTCCCAAGGCATCAGGACAAGTGGGAGATTGTTGGGATTGGTGTCTTAATTATCCCGGGATCTCATAGTTTGTAAACTGTACACATTGTTATGAATAAAATAAGAGTTATTTTATTTGGCATTTATTCATATCCAATAAACCAAGCTCCATGGTTATTGTATGTAAACTTAAGCATGTATATGAAATATACAAGTGGATCATGTCTTAAGTGATAACCTAAAAAGGTCTGTAGTATAAGGATTAAGGAGGGATACTTTATCCTTGTGACACTAAGGACACGATCCACTTTGTAGAGGTTTGCAGGTGTTGTGAACTACCACAGATGGTAGATCCTGACCATTAATGTGGAGACATACGAGCGGAGGTGTCCTATCCAAAAAGTTTGTATAAGATCGGACCACGAGATGACACCGTTGATACTTGAGACTTACATCTCACCTAAATGAACATAGGTGACATGACCGCAATCCTTAGTGTTTTAGGAACTGCTGCCTTTGAGGGCATTCCTTTGATTAGTATGGGTGAGAGTGGTCAGATTGTCAACATAGCATGCCTACCTTTTTGAGGATTTGTCTGATTTGGGAGCTGGTAACTCAGTTACACAAAGTGGAATTCACTCATTCCCCAAAGCAAGGGTAAGTAGAAAGATTGCTCCCTTAAGGGTTGATTCGAGGTCTTGAATATAGTGGCCACTATTTCTCTTTGGAAGAGAGGAATCAGTCATAGTAGAACTATGCCTTATGTTCATTAGAGGGATCAGTGGAACTTAAGAAGTTAGATGTAACTATAGGGGCATAACGGTTATTGGCCCAACTGTACTTACGAGCGATTTGTGAAGGGTTATCACACTGTTGATTGGTTGATATGAACACAAAACATATCTGTAGTAAGGAGAGTGCAACTATTGGTCTTTAGTGGAGTGCCCGACAATTAACAGATGGTAGATCTTATAACTAAAGAGTTTGTCAGTTATTCACGTACCGTTGAAGCTTCAAGCTACGGGTCCATAAGGTCCCCTTGGTAGCTCAATGAATTGAAGTTGAGAATCAGTTCTTGGTGTAGATTTGAAATGTTCAAATTGACAAGAGGAAATACGATTATATATAATGTGATCGGTGTGATATTATGAGATACATTAAGTAGAGGATTAATGTAAATGATATTTACATTAAGTACCATGAAATAAAAAAAGAACTATGGTTTATATATTTCATGAGATGAAATATTAAGACTATAGGTTATAAATATACTATGGTAAGTTGGTTATCATATATATTTATAATAATATTAATTATTGGATAATTATATATTTTTCTCTAATAACCAATTGAGTGGGAGTTTATTGGTGGTTTTACGGTAACCGTGAGATAAAAAGGAAAAATGTTTTCCTAAATGTAGTAGAGCTTCTATTCTCAGAAAAATTCACGGATTGTTGTCAAGTGAGAATTGTTGTCACCAAACGATAGCTGAAAGAGAGACTAAACGATTGGGAGTGACACTATGCGATAGTTCACTCAGCTGGTCGTAGCTAGACGATCGAAGGGCATTTGCTATACGATAGCTTGCCTTATTTTAAATGATCGAGCAGTCGTCTATATAATAAACTCCTGTCATCTCTCTCTTGCTCAATCATCTACACGATTGTTATTCCTTCGATCTCTTCCTCTAATCAAGTCCACAATGAGCCCACACTTCTGGATTCTCACACTGAGAATACCAAAGTAGCCATTGTGGTGGTGTCTTACTCAACTCGTTGGAGTCGAGGTTTTGGAGGCCGTTCATTGGGTTCGTGTTTGCTGATTGATCGTGTTGTGTTGCAGTCGTAGTGTTCGAGCGTTCGTGTGCTGCTGTCTTGGTGACCGAACGAGCATTCATGATCGACGGAGGTTGAAGCATGAGTCTTCAAAGGTATGATACTTTATCCCTTGATCTCTTATGTAAGCATGCTGTAATTTTGTATTGTGCATGACTTGTAAGTTTTCGTTTCTTGATGTAATTATGTATGTTCAAATACGAATAGAATTTGGAACGATCATTCCGCTGCTCATGGAAATCCTCATGTCTGATTTCTTTCAGTTAGAGGAAAAACATTAGAAATAGTCCCATTAGACGACCCTAAAAGGAAAGACTAAGCAATCTCCGAAGGGTGACATTGACCTTACTTCTTGTGTGCTTAGCTAAATTATACAATTACTGTACTAATTTAGGCATTAGAATGTGGTTAAGCATCGGAATGTGTTTGGCTCGGTACCGCACTAGTGTAAGGATTTTTTACGCAGGTCAGCTTGAAAAGCCATACTAGATAAGGAGAATCATGTTGAAGGTCAAACCTATAAGTGGCCCATAATGACAACGAAAGCAGACAAGATTCAGCACAATAAAATAAATTATTTTTTTAAGAGAAAATGTCAAATTATACCCCAAAATTGTGAAGGTATATTGATTAAAGTTATGGAGTAATTTGTATCAATTTAAACATGAATTTGTGAGTATATCAATTTACATCATTCTTTATGTTTTTTTTTTCCTTTTTTTTAGACATCATTCCTAAACATTGAATGAGACTTATAATTATTTTGATTACATTTTTAAATTGTCGAAATTAATTTAGACCCATTATTAAGATTACCTCGAATATTGTCTGTGTCTCAATTCTTACACCTGTTAGATTTCTTCAAATGCCGGATCAACAAAATTGACATTTTTCACGGGAAATCCTAACAAATAGTCTAAATCAATTCGCTAAAATTTTCTTTAGAAATTTTATCAATACAATTATAACTTTCACGGAACTTAATTAAGAGTATATATTGAAACGATTTTAGAGTTTAAATAGATAACATTATTAGTACATGTGTTAATTGAAACAACCCTAAAGTTCACCATATAAATTTATATTTTATAATTTTGTAAATATTGCTTAAAAATATTAAATTCCTGATGGTTTAGTAAAAATTAGAATTTAATCTATATAATTTAATTAAATTCTCATACAAATATTTATGAGAACTAGTTGGAACTACGTGTGCTATACGTGTCTCATAATGTGGAAAATGAAATGTAAATGTATAAGTTAAAATAAGAGTATTATAGATATAGAACATGATGAAGTAAATTTAATTATTTAATGAGCTAATAATTCCAGAGAACTATCAAAAGATGTCTCCCACAAAAAAGAAAAAATGATTTTTTATCGGTTTAAATCTTTGATATTAAGAGAACAAACTTAAAAAATAAAAGCAAACCACTTTTCTTATAATTAAAAACCTATTTCCATTATATATTTTACCTACTATTCTATTTTTTCTTAAATTTTTTTTTTTAAAAATAATATTCAATAAAAAAAAAATCTCAATCTCAATCTCACACAATATAAAAATTAATTAAATAAAAATAAATATAAAGAATATTTTTTTCATATACCTCCTTCTTCTTCTCACCTAGTTTATGACTACACTTGTTAAAAGGAAAAAAAAAACAAAGCACATAATGTTAGAAGTTTAGTGAACAACAATAGAAAAAGTAGTTTAAAGTAGAGGTAAGTAGGGCAGGCCGAAAAATTGAGCCAAACGACCGAAACCAGTCAAAGAGAAGGTGTTCGTATGAGGTTTCTAGAGAAACTTGTTTCACGGAATTTGAACTTTTGTATTTGTATTAATTTCAGTACAATCTCTAATACATATTCCTTTGATGCTTTGAAAATAAACTTTAATTTTTAAGCTGGTTAATCTTCTTGGATGATCGACCTTTGGGCTTGTTGATCTTCTTGGATGATCGGCCTTTGGGCTTGATGATCTTCTGGGATAATCGGCCTGTGGGCTTGTCGATCTTCTTGGAAGATCGACCTTTGGCTTTAATGATCTTCTGGGATGACCGGTCTTTGAGTTTGTTGATTTTCTTAGATGATCGGCCTTTAAGCTTGTTGATCTTCTTGGATGATCGACCTTTGGGTTTGTTGATGTTCTTGGATGATCGGCCTTTGGGCTTGTTGATCTTCTTGGATGATCGACCTTTGGGGTTGATGATCTTCTCGGAGGATCAAAGTTCGCACGAAGCTTCTATAGAAATGTATTTAGTGGAGTTGAACTTGTGTTGATGTAGATTTGATACGAATATGGTTTGATCTCTAGTACTTAATCCTCTGATTTTGTCTCGGTTGAATGCGTATGCTTGATGTATGGAAGTGGAGCATGTAGATGTTCTTGAGGTTAGGAGTGTACATGAGCTGGGTTAGGTCGGGTTGTAAGAATTTTGTGGACCAACCTAAAAATTCGGATTGGCTAATAATGAACCTTATCGGTTCATTTTTGAAGGGTCAACAAATATGGTTAGTGGCCCCCGAACATTTCAGTTTGCATTTGAATCGGGGTTTAGAGGACATTCCTCAATTAAAACAAATCTTAGATCATCAATAACTAGTATTGTGTTTATCCCCATTAAGTTTTTTGAAAGCAAGTAACTGTACTATTAAGCTAATCATTAATTTTAATCCAATATTGTTTAGCAAAAGTAATAATGTACCCATCATTATTCTTATTGCAATGATACTTCAAAGGTTGAGAGTAACATCCATCTAGGGGTAATATGTTACTCATTTGAATCGAGACATTCTCTACTAATCACCATTACCATAAGAACTCATATTTCAATAGATCTTTTTAACAATTGTTACTTTGGTCAAGAAGTTACTAACACTTAGTAATTCCTATAAATGCGACCCTCCATTTTCATACCTCAGAGATCGGAATCAACAAGCTCCTGAACTTGGAAAGACACTGCTGAAAACGGACCTACAAGATATATCCATTTTTAGAGTTCGCAATGTTCTGAATCCCATGATAGAACCCTCCTAAGGGGTGGTTGCTCCCAGGGTAGACTCGCAGGTGCATCATGGGAATCTCACGGTGCAACCTAATGGAGAAGACACCAGGATGTGATGACACACTTCTTTCGCCCACTTACTATGAACAATTTCCCCTATTCACCTTGTTATTGACTCAAACAAACACTTTCCAACTGGAGGCCGCTTCCAGGACAACTCGAAATTGAGAATGAATCTCAAGGTGTGAACTCTTAAGGATGTGGGAGTTGAAAACATTTTTCCTCCCACTGAAGTGTTCTAGAAGGTTGGGTATTACTTAGGCATATTCCGACTAATTAAATATTTACCTAAGTCTAGGTGTTTTAACCTATGATGCTTAGGTGATAAACATTTTAAAACCTCGCGTTGTTCACGCATGCTCATAGAACCAGGTTAACAAAAAACTTAAGTATCGGCTCGATCTCCAAGTATGAGGTATTCCATAAACCGTCAACTTAAGTACCCCCATCCTTAGACAAGATCGTGCTAGGTGAGTTTTCTTGTAACCACAATTTTACAAGAAACGGCCTGTTTTTGAAGGAACTCAAACTGGAGAGATCCTTGAGTGAAAGAAAAGTCAACCTAAATCTATTTTCCATTGAAAGTAAATTTTTACAGTACATAAAGAAGAAGATATACATTTTACCAAAAAAAAAAAAAAAAAAGCTTTAAAAATAAGTTTTAGAAACCTTTACTTTTGAACTTTTTCTTCAAGAATCCCTCGAACAGTACACAACTCCTTGAAGCTTTCTTCAAGAAAACCTCGATCAAGAGCATGAACACTACTACAAAGGCTTCCTTGGGGAATTTCTCAAGTAGAGAACCCATGAGTGGTGGTTCTGACTATTTTGAATGGGGGAAATTTTGGTGAAGGAAGAAGTAATTGAAATTATTCACCAAAACAAATCCAATTACTCACATTAACTTCTTCTGTCTTCTTTTTCTCATTGTCAAAAAGTCGATCGGCAAAAAAGCAAAAAAGAACAGCTCTTTTCTTTTAGGAATGCCAAATATTATCAAACATCCACTTACGTGGGTGGATAGAAAAGAAGTCCCTCGTTTTATTTAAAAAACATAATTTTAATTATAAAATAAATATGATTACTAACTTATCATATTTTTATATATATTAAAATTAAATATACAATATAACCTATAGTTTTTATATTTGTATCTCATATAATATAATCTTAGTTTTAGTTTCTTTTCTCTCTAATATTGCATTTAATATAAATCACATTTATATTAAATTTAACAACTAAATCCAATTCATAGAATTAATATTTTGAATCATATTCAAATATTTCATTCTTCACTAAAGTTGTAATATATCAAAATACATTATAATAATTATAACACATATAATTAAAATAACTTAATTATATTATATATAATTAAATCTCTCTATTGATTTGAAGAATTTAAATTAATCTAAAAACTTAATCTCATTTAATCTTACTAAGCTACCAAGGAGACCTCATAGACTCGGAGCTTGACGTTCCAACGATACATGAATAATTAATTAAACTTTTTAATTAAATTATTCACCATTCATTAACTGTCGGCACTCCACTAAAGGTCGACAATTGCACTCTTCACACTACAGATATATTTCTGTGTCCACTGGATATAACTAATCAATAGTACGATGACCCATTACTCGTAAGTACAGCTAGGCCAAAATTATTGTTTTGCCTCTATAGTTACATCTAACTCAAGGACCACCGATTTTCCTAATGAACAATAGATCATAGTTCAACTATGACTAAACCTTCTCGGGCCAGGAGACAGTGTAGCGCCACATTATTCAAGCCTCGAAATCAGCCCTTAAGGGAGCAATTTATCTACTTACCCCGACATCGGGGAAGGAGTGGATTCCTTCTTGTGTAGCTGTGTTCCCAGCTCCCCAATCATACAAAACCCCAAAATGGTAGGGTTGTTGAGTCAGCATTCTGGCCAGTCTCACCCATACAAATCAAATGACCACCCTCATAGGCAGGAGTTCACAACTCACTCAGGATTCATGTCATGTTACCTATGGTCATCTTGGTGAAATTTAAGTCTCTATTATGAACACCGTTATATAATGAGACTAAACATTTCGTGGTCCGGTCTTATACAAACTCCTTTATATAGAATAACCCTGCTCACATGTCTATACATGAATGATTAAGATCAGATCATCTGTAGCACTTTACAACAATTGTAATACCTATAAAGCAAGCCATACTCATAGTGTCACCAGGATAAGGTACCCAGCCTTATCCATCTACTACAGACCATTTAGGTTATCACTTAAACATGATCCACCTGTATGTCTCTCATACATGTTTAAGTTACAAGATAACCTTGGATGTTAATTTATTGGTTCATGGTTAATGCAACTAAAATATCAAATATTTTATTAAAAATACAATGAGTTTGAATAAAATATCATATATCTTATTAAATAAATAATGAGTTTGTTCAATAATATTTACAAACTACAGGACCCTACGAGATTTAGGGCATCAACCTCAACAATTTTAACTATTAAAACAGGAATTTACTTGGTGGTTAACCCTAAGTGAGCATGCATTTATCTTTGTTATAGGTTTTAAAGTCTAATGCATTTTATAACACTTAAAACTTAGACAAACCCTATAACATTCATTTAACATGTTTCATATAACAATTATATAAACATCCATTCCACGCAATAATATAACAAATTATATCATAGCTCATGAAACCCTAAACATGCATACTATATATTATATCACTTATAACATACTTTCAATGCATGGTACATGTTTATCTTATGGTGAGGTTTAAATCTACATGGCATACTATATGCACACAGCAAACAAATTATTTAAATTATACATCCACAATGCATATTTAAATAAACATAGCTAAAATGGACTAGTTTTTGGCATACTAAACTAGCAAACAACTAAATTATTACAATAATAATTTAAAAAACAGTCTTGAACCGGACTCGAACACTTCAAACGACTTGAAAATTCCTTGAACCAACTCTAAAAACACCAAAAACTAGCTAAAACTGACCAAACAAGTCGAATCGGTCTGGTCTAAACGATCTGAATCAGTTGAGCCAATGCAGGCCAGGCACGCATGCATGGACGAGTCAGGGAGGCAAGTCACGCGGGTCTGAAGCCTTCACAAACTGGATCAGATGCGGGCACGAGTTGAGTTTGGTGCTACTCGCGGGTCAAGCATCATCTCGGATTTGGGAGGTGTTTCCGGGTCTTGAAGCTTTTTTTCTTCGAATTTGAAGCTGTCCTTTTTACTGAAACCATTCGATTATAACCTAAAATCAATTCTAATGACTCTAGCAAATTTACAGACCTTTCTAAAGACATTAATGAAGGAACTCTTATTCAAGAGTACCTACGAGCTGAAGCGGATCTTTCCAATTCATTGTGACAGAATTACCGCATATACATTCAAAACATACTAATATGCATTCATAATGCTAAAGAAATCAAGAGATCATACCAGATGAAGAATTCTTTTTCACAATGAGTCTTAAACCCAACCGTCTACCTTGAACAATCACCACTCGGATAGAAAAAAACGGAGAAGACAACACCACTCAGAGCCTTCAGTATTCTTGGAGTGAGAATCCAAAGTGTGGGCTTTGTTCGAATTTGGTAGAGGGAAGGAGGAAGAGAGACCGTACACAACATTAAGCAAGTGGGAGATGAGGTCGTCTATCGTATAGACAAGATGTTTGATCGTTTAGGTAAAGTATACGATCGTGTAGGAAAAAGTAAGCGAATGTGTAAACGATCGTGTAGGAAAGGGTAAGCGTTCGAATAAACGATCGTGTAGGAAAAGGGTGAGCGATCGTCCAAACGATCGCATAGGAAAAACTAAGCGATCGCCTATACGACCGTTTAGTAAATATCGGGAGCTAAACGATTGCTTAAGAAAAGGTAAACGATCGTTTAGTTAATATTGCGCGACGGTGTAATTGGTAAACGATCACTTAGCAATATCGTATATGTAATCGATCGTGTAGTCACTATTGTATAGGCACTGATTTTCTAAACGATGACACTATCTTTTTCACAATGTCCACGCCTTTCGAGATCAACACATCGTCAGCTATTTATAATGCACTCATCTGTAATTTAGAATAGAAGAGATGCCTTCCCATTTCCTTTATAACCGTCCAATGAATGTGATCTTATCATATTCATAACATATAAATTAATATCATATATTAATTATAATATTTTCCTCTACTAGATATAAATCATATTTATATTCAATTTCCTCCAAATTAATGTATCTAATACATAAAGTTAATTATATCATATTTAATTAACTCGTTCAATTACATCATATATAATCGAACTCCCTCTTATCAATTTGAACATTTCAAACCAACTCAAAAACTAATTCTCAACTTATATCTAAGCTACCAAGGGGGCCTTATGGACCTATAGCTCGAAGGTCCAACGGTGCGTGAATAACTGACTAAACTCTTTAGTCACGGTATCCACCATCCGTTAACTGCCAGACATTCCACTAAAGACCGACAATTGAACTCTTCTTGCCATAGATATATTTCTATGTCCATTGGATATAACCAATCATCAATATGATGACCCTTCACAGATGTTCGTAATTACAACAGGCCAATTTACCATTTTGCCCCTGTAATTACATCTACCTTCTTAAGTACCACTGATCCCTCTAATGAACAATACAACAAAGTCCTACTATGTGTAAACACCTCTTGGGCTATGAGAAGGTGCGTGGCGCCACATAAGCCCTGGAATCAGCCCTTAAGGGAGCTATCAATCTACTTACCCCTGCCTCTGGGGAAGGAGTGAATTCCATCTTGTGTAGCTGAGTTCCCAGCTTCCAAATCAAACGAATCCTCAAAATGGTAGGTTTGAATCGGTGACCTAACCACTCGTACCCATACAAATCAAAGGACCACCCTCAATGGCAGGAGTTCCCAACTCACTCAGGATCGAGATCATGTTACCTATGGTCATCCTAGTGAAGTGAAGTCTCAGTCATGAACGATGTTATCTAATGAGACGTTAACACTTCGTGGTTAGATCTTATACAAACTCTTTGTATAAGATCCCCCCGCTCGCATGTCTTCTACACGAATGATCAGGATCAGACCATCTGTGACAAGTCACAACACTTGTGACCATTCCACAAAGCGGGCCGCGTCCATAGTGTTATTAGGATAAGGTTTCCCTCTTATATCCATATATTACAAACTATCTTGGTTGTCACTTAAGACATGATCCACTTGTATGTCACTACATACATGCTTAAGTTACATAAAGACAACTAGGGATATTAAATTTATTGGTTTGTGGCAAAATAAAAAACCATCTAAATGTGCAAAGTCAAGAGGTGAAGTAAATATCATTTATATTATACATCACAAGTTTTCATACAAGTTATTTACAAACTACAGGACACGAGACTTTATGACACAAACCCCAACAATCTCCCACTCGTCCTAAAGCGAAGTGAGAAGTGCAACTGAACAAGCACAAAACAATAAACTAGGGTATAAAAACCTAGTGCAACAAAATCTCCCACTTGCCCTAGTCCAGCTGCGGGTGGTCCCGTAGACCCATGCTCTGAAGGTGACCCTCAAACACTGTAGCCGTGAGAGCCTTCGTAAATGAATCAACAACGTTTTGCTCCGAGGTGATCTTCGTGATGATCATATCTCCTCAATGCACTATCATGCGGATCGACTCTAACATGGCAACAGGCTAGAAAGTCTTCTCATAGTCGACTCCCTCCACCTGGATATAACCCTTTGCCACAAGTCGAGCCTTGAAGGTTTGCACCTTCCCATCAGCACCCTATTTGCGCTTGTAGATCCATTCACAACCAAAAGGTTTTATCCCATCAAACTGATCTACAAGATCCCATACCGAGTTGAAGTACATCGACTCCATCTCGAGATTCATGGCTTTGACCCATTCATCCCAGTCAACATCCTCCATTGCCTTTTTATAGGACAACGGATCCTCAACGTCACCATCTGTCACCATAGCTAGAATTTTCATGAAATCCAGATAGCGATCAGGTGGGTTCGTAACCCTTCTACTGCGTCGAGGTTCCCTCAACTCTTGAGGTGGAACAGACCTACCAAATGAACTATCATCAACAATTCTGGTTGATGAAGCAGGTTCTTCAACAACTTTTGTTGAAGTTTCAATAGTTTCTTTGGAAAGCTCACTTAACACGACTTTACTATGTAAACTGTGCTCCCTGATATGATCCTGCTCCAGGAAAGTAGCGTTCATGGAAACAAATACCTTCTTTTTGGACGGATTATAAAAGTAACCTCCTCGTGTACCTTTGGGGTAGCCTACAAAGAGGCACAACCTCGATCGTGATTCCGACTTCTTGGGATTTGCCTCAAGCACATGTGTCGGGCAACCCCATATGCGAAAGTGATGTAAACTAGCTTTATGCCCGTTCCACAACTCCAGAGGTGTTATTGCAACACTCTTAGAAGGAACACAATTGAGAATATATACTACAGTCTCCACTGCGAAATCCCAAAACGAGTCCGATAAGGAAGTGAAACTCATCATCGAACAAACCATGTCCAACAAGGTTCTGTTTCTCCTCTATGCTACACCATTTTGCTGAGGTGTACCCGGTGTCGAGAGTTGGGAAACGATTCCATGTTCTAATAAATAGTCTTGGAACTCAGAATCCAAAAACTCTCCACCTCGATCTGATCAAAGTTTTTTTATTCGTCTATCCAAAGTATTCTCAACTTCAGCCTTAAATAATTTGAACTTTTCAAAAGATTCAGACTTTCGTTGCATCAGATAGACACACCCATATCTCAAGTAATCATCAGTAAAACTGATAAAGTACTCATAGCCTCCTCGAGCTCGCACATTCATAGGACCACAAAGGTCAGAATGTACTAATTCAAGAAGCTCTTTGGCTCGATAACCTTTTCTAGTAAAAGGTCATTTAGTCATCTTACATTCAAGGCAAGATTCGCACATTGGTAAAGAATTTTCCTCTAACTCGCTTAGAAGGCCATTCTTCACCAATCTCTCAATCCTACTAAGATTGATGTGCCCTAATCGCAGGTGCCAAAGTCGGGCATTTTCTTTTTGAGAAACTCGTTGGTGTTTAGGTTGAGTTACTGCAGATTTAAACATCTCTATGTTATGAAGGGAACTTAAGGCTAAAGGTTTTAGCATATATAAGTTATTTTCCAGTTTAGCTGTACAAATTTCAACACCATCCTTACGAATAAATGCTTTATACAATTTAAAAGAAATAGTGTAATTATATTGTAACAGACACTTTACATAAATAACGTTCCTATTTGGTTCAGGAACTACAAATACATCTTTTAATATAAGAAACCTATTATGTAAAGTAAACTGGATGTCTCCCACTGCCACAGCTGAGACGACGTGCCTGGTGTCTACTCGCATCGTCATCTCACCATCCTCCAACTGTCACCAGAATCTAAACCCCTGAAAAGAAGAACATACATGATTAGTGGCGCTCGAATCTACTATCCAAGCAGAATCATTATTCTTCACTAAACAAGTTTCTAATACAAGTAAATCATATTTACCTTTGTCATCCTTGGCCTTAGCCTTGGCAACCTTCTTTTCCTTCAGATAACGAGGACAATTCCTCTTCCAGTGTCCGTCTTGGTTACAGTAGAAACATTTTCCTTTTTCAACCGGCGGTAGACGCTTCTTTTGGGCGACAGGTGGCGGGTTAGCAGGCGCATTCCCTTTCCCTTTACCACCATTTTTCTTCTTCCCCTTCCTAGAGTTAGAAGTTAAAGGTGCAAATTTTGTTCCTAAGGTCGAACCTCGATAGAACTTTTTAGAGAACAAGACAACATTTTCCTCACCTCCCTTTTTCTCCTTACTTTTCAGCAATGACTAGTATGTCTGCAACTCATTGAGGAGGGTGGTGAGGGAGTAGTCCACTTTGTTAAGAATCGTATTGCTAACAAAGTGGAGTAAGCTTTCCGGCAAAGAATGTGGGATAATGCTAACCTGACTGCCCTCATCGATTTTAGACCCATTCATCTTCGCCACATTAAAGTGGACCATCATATTCAGCACATGTTCA